>NC_044366.1:16191778-16489433 GCF_007364275.1 Archocentrus centrarchus
CCAGTTTGCTGGTCTAGAGCATTCAAGTGTGTGTTAACACAATGTCACATTCTTCCCAGGAGTGGAGATCTCAGCAAATTCACCCCAAGGTCAGGGCATGCAATGCTCAGAGAAATTAAAAAGATAAAAAACAAAACAAAAATCACAACCCAAGAATTACATCTCAGACTCTACAGGCCTCAACTGGCACATTAAATTTTAAAGTTCACGATAGTACAATTAGACTGAACAAGTCAGGCAGCTGGACTTAAGTTTTAATGCACAGTATCATGTTTGGTGAAAACTAAACACAGCAATTTAAGCACAAATGCCTCATACCAACCATTAAGCACGGTGGTGGAGGGGCGATGATTTGAGTTTGTTTAGCAGCCAAAGGACCTGGGCACCTTGCAGTCACTGAGTCAACCATGAACTCCCCTTGATACCAAAGTATTCTAGAGTCAAATGTGAGGCCATCTGTCCGACAGCTATAGCTTGGGTGAAAAAGAAAAGAATCAGGGTGTTGCAGTGGTCAAAATCCAGACCTCAACCCAACTGAAATGTTGTGGCTGGAACTTACAGGAACAGAGGTTATTTAATAGGGAAAAAAGCTGTTGTACTCATATAGAGATTACTGTGTAATTACATCTTCCAACAATTGATTAATTCCTATAAACTTATAATTAATCCATTAAAAATACATACATAGGAATGGGTGCTGGTTTGTGGAAGCTGCATTGCTCCCCTACCATATTTGAATACAGTGGCTGGGAAGGACCTCTCTTCTCTGATTAATCGCATTTTACATATGCGGATAGAGACCGGCCACATATGTAGTATGCCAAAGATTCACCTCAGTATCGCGGTCAGAAGTGAGCTTCGCTGGCTCAACTTGTTTCGGACTCCTTTCACAAAGTTTTGCAGCTTCCTCCAGAGAAAAATAAAGGTAGATGTTTCTCACCTGGCATTGACAGCTGAGGTAAACAGTGGACTGGCAGCCTACACAACAGGGAAAAACTACAGGACTACACAGAGTCCTGTGAAAGCGTTCTTTTTCACACGGCTGTATATATATTAAAGTCCAGCCTTTAACAGTTCATCATCTTACAGAAAAACGTGAGTTCAGGCTGGATGTGAGGTGTTTGTTAATATCCAACTCCTAAGCCAATTTGCGGATTTTCAGTACAATGCAAGTCTCGTTTTCTCTCTCATTTCTGAAGTCCAGTGTTGATTAGACTTAAAGATTTTTGCCCATAATTTGATTTGGTCCGATCAATATTCTTTATACTCACAAGTCTCATTATAATTCTGAAGCACACAAGACAGAATATCTGTCCAGTGTCATGCTTACAGGAAAATTTGAAAAAACAAAAGAGCTAAAAGCATCTGTAGAAAGTAAGGGAAATACCTAATACAGTACATAACAAGAAGCACTCTGAGAGCACAAACCACTTTCAAGGCAGCTCAGTCTCTGAGCAGTATTTGCTTTTAAGGGAATTGTACTGTGTTTTATATATATATATATTCATTTTGTTTTCTTTGTTTTTTTTAAATGTACTTTAAGAAGTTTAGTGCAGTAAAAATCCAATAAGGGTAGCATGAATGAATAATAGGTATTGATTTGTAAATAACTGGACATGAATAACTTGAGCTTATTATATAATATTATATTATTTTACTACAGTATATTTATAACAAACTAAGCAGCTATTTTAAATCTTTATATGGTACTCTCTATATGTTGACAACACATGCCACACTTGTAAGAATCATAGTTTAAGCCTTTTTGTCAATTTTCAACCAATAAATCATTAAGTTGACCTTGAAAACCCTGATGGATGTAAGCCAAAATTTAATGGATTGTTGACATGGCCCCACGTGACACTCCTACAAAGTTTTATCAGAATTCATTCAAAACATTTCAAGCTATCTATTCAGCTAATGACATGCAGGCACGCATGCAAATGCTACCAAAAACACAAACTCCTTGGCAGAGTTAACTAGTTTGAAATGAGTTCTAGATGCACCACAAAAAAAAACAAAGCTTTAGACTGTAAATAAAAAAGAAAAAAAAACAGGGTTAAATATGTACAGTTTAGTCATGTATCATTAGAAGCACTTTCATACAATAGTGTGGATTTTTTTTTATATACAGAACAAGTTTAGTTTACTGATGTTTTTCAAGGGCTTAATAAGACCTCTTTCTCCAGGTGTTCTCATACACTGCGGATAAAGAAATCAGAACAGATGACCTCTGTCTGGATGTCTCCCGCCTCAACGGGCCCGTTGTCATGCTCAAGTGTCACCACATGAAGGGCAATCAGATGTTTGAGTACGATGCCGAGGTAGGATCTGTGGTCCCTCTAGGAACCAAATAATCCAAAAAGAGGCTGCCACAGCAGGTGGCCATTCCTTTCCCCTGTGCCTCCATTTAATGATTGTATCTTAATGGGTCATATGATGATTTTATCAGAAATAGTACACTGAAGATTTTGGTACTGCAAACCGGGAGACTAGAATTACTACTTTATGCCACAAGATGGTGCTGTGTGTTGTTGTTTCTTTTAAAGCAGCAGAAGCTGAGTTGTTATTTCGACCCAGCAGCTGTTTCTCTTTTCTCGTCTCATTATGTAGTATGTTGGCAAGTGGGAATATGATTTTGAGGTAAGCTGTTCAATTTGTCCCTCCTGAAGTGCCACATTGTGATTCAGTAGTGTGTGAACTCAGAAGTGTCAGTGGTTAGTAGAGTAGATCATTTATATTTGGATGTGAAGCCCTTTCCTAGTATAGTGTCCTGGAATCATGCATTGAAATTAATACTTATTATTATTATTATTATTTTTTTAGAAAAAATATATTGTATTAGGTAATTACAACATATAAATTTACCTCATGGTCAGCTTTAATATCATATCAGCCACAGAGCGATCAAAACAATCAAACCAAATGACCAAATATAAAGAAAGAAAGTGAAGTCCAACCTATAAAAAACCACGTCTCACCTACAACTATCAAAGAAAAATGATCACATGCATTAGCTGCAAAATAGTGAAGTGAAAAAAAAAATAACCTCATATATTTTTCAGTTGTGTGGCTCATTACAGATATCACTAAATGTGCACAACATACTCTTTTCCTTTGTTTTGCTATAGCACCGAAAAAAAAAAAAAAGATGACAATGCCAGATGCTGCATATTAAACACCAGGGTTTCATTTTACTTAATATTCCTGGGTATGCAAGCAGTAATAGAATTACAATTTTAATATTCAGTCAAATGAAGAAACAGATGTTGCAGGCAGAAAACAGAAAGACATTTTGAATCCCACAGGAAAACGAAATATTCTTCTCAAGCCTTGTTTCCTCAGAACTCAAAATACATTATGGATTACACAACTCAAAAAGCATTTTTATATTAACAATTTATGCATTTTTAATCCTGCGGGAGATGGTTACAAGAGGCAGCGTCGCATACAGAGTTATCTATGAGTGATTGAGATGTCCTATCACTGACATGTCGATATGACAAAGTGAGGAAGCTCAGAGCCCTTTCCATCAAGCATTGAACAAATCCTTGGAGAAATCCTTTCATTACACTTTGTTCTCTGTGTGCTTTTCTTAAAATGGGGAAAATAAAAAAAAAACCTGAATAATTCATAAACGAAGAGGACCGGTCTCTGTTGTAAACAGCTTTGGGGTTTCATCGCTGTCAGTGGCCGGTGTTATTTTTAGCTCAGGTGTGACTGACAGGAACTGAATCCTGGATGACTACAATACCATTAACATTTCATCTGGTCATCAGTTTCACTTTCACAAAAATACCTGACTTTTCCATATTCCTCCTGTATTCATTTACAGCCGTGACCGACATCCCTCCTTCCTTTTCACTTGCTCTGCCGTTTCAGCCAGTAATAAGCCGTGTTTACTGTGCTTTCCCTCACATGAATATCCCAGTCACAGACACGGTAGTGATTAAAACTGTAGTGCCACACAGAATTTCAAAGTGTGCTGAATTTTCCACCAATTTATCTGTACTTTTTCGCTTTGCTGTGCTTGTGAAGTTGTGTAGAGCCTAATTACTCTAGTTTTCAAACTTTTTTAGCCAGCTGTCTGGCTAAAAAAAAACCAAAAAAAAAAACCCTGTTCTTTATTTCTTTATTAAATTGTTATTTAATTCACACTTGGAAGAGTGCAGCAAAATGAGTTTATTAGAGATACAGTGTTTGAGGCATGGATTGTCATTTTGGATGAGCATCTATTTACAAATGAGACACATTAAGTCACAGGCTGTATCACGCAGTAAAATAGGAGAACCAAATACATAAACTCGAATTACAGTAATAATTAGCACATAAATATTTAGTATTTAAAAAATTTAAAACTTTATAAAGCAAAATTCATAGAAATGCAAATGAAAATATGCACATTTTTACCTCATAAACATATTAAATGGGGTGTAGGAGAGCTAAACTTGGTAGGGGAATTACCTCCCCTACCAACCTTTCGAACTCTGAACTTTGAAAAGTGCTTTTTTTTTCTGCATTGCCTATCTCATTTTTATAAATTAAAAGCACAAACACATTTTTATTTGTATTGTGCAGATTTTGGCAAATATTGTCTGCCTCATTTTAAAGATGTGTTTGAATTGTTGATGTGGTCATTTCCTCTGGGGTCTGAAATGTGACTCATGTTCTGGTCATATCATAGCAGAGCGTAATTTTTGAGTGGTCCTTACATGCTGCAGTCACACTTGGGAAAACAGTGGTTGGCGACTGCGGCATGACCAAATTTATTGCAACTGTGTGCAATGAATTCCCAATCTCATTGTCTTTGAAATGGCTGCTTTGGAGAGAGGGACCAGGTCTGCTGTCTTCAACTTTGGGCATCATGGCAGCAGTAAATTGGAGTCAGTCTGCTAACAGTCTGCCATCAGTCTGCTATTGAATGGTGTCAAGTTGGCAGTTACTTGCAATCTATTTGTGACAACAGAGATTAACTGTGATAAAACGGCAAATCTGTTGTCATCCACATACACAGAAATTCACATTAAACTGGAATGTTAAATATTTACCTTCAGTCCAGCCACAACCTCATAGATTTGAAACAGAAATTCAGAAGTTCCTTGACAAATAGTGACGTAGTTGCTGCAAGATGGCAATTTAACTGCAAAATAACATAGGCACTTGGCAACCTTGCTTTTATATGAAACATAACCAGAATATAACCAGATTAATCGAGTGCTTCATTGCAAAGAGAAACAGTGCAGATGAGTTGCGCTCATCAGTGCAAACAGACTCAGATTGATTGGAGCATGTTGGTAATCTGTCTGCGTTTATAAATTTGAAGGCTTTTATTTGCAAACGTTCTCCAATCTGTCTGCGAGTGACTGCAGTCAGTCCAAGTCAGAGTGCGATTGTTTGAAGACAGGTCGTCTTTCCACTAGGCAACCTGTGCAATCACCTCGCAAACAAAAGTGGTCACCTAGTTGACAAGCTCAACCTCTGGGTGACCATTTGGTCACTGCAACTACTTGCAATTGGTTTGTGATAGCAAACAAAATATAAGTGAGCACCCACTGATTTTTCCTAGTTGCAAGGAGGTTGCCATCCTATTTCCTTTTTTTTTCTAGTGTGACTGAGCCAAATAGCCACATCAATAATTTGAGACATATCTCTTATCCAAAAATTGTTTCTCTAATTACTAAATAAAATCAGAAATAGACTAAATAAGCTCAGACTTTTGTTTCACAGACATTTAGTCTGTGTCGGTGAGAAACTGGTGAAGTTTGCTGCAAACAACAGACGCATCAGTTTAAGAATAACTTTATGACTCTATGACTTACCTTGAAAACCATCTGTCCCTTTTCCCTCCTGGCTCACTGCAGAAGCACACCTTCCTCCACATCATCACCCAATCATGTCTGACCATCGGCCGTCTGGAGGACGGCACCTATGGCCCCACTGTGGAGTACTGTAACAACAGTCCAATACAGTCATGGATCCTCCACAACTACACTCGTCTGGAGGTCGCTAGACACCTCTACTTCAGTCCCACGGATTATTTTCTCTAAACTCAAGTCTGCTCTTGGGGGCTACGGGGGGCCTGAGGTGAGCAGATTAGCACAAATTGGGCTTAGAATAGAGGTTGTTGGTCATTTTAGCTGCTCTGTAGCAATCTAGTTTGACACTGTTAGAATTCACTTGACCTATTTGGGCTTTAATAGTTAACCTTGGCTTTTCTCTCAGTTTTGAGAGTCTGTTTGACTTTCTTATTTTTGCCAGTGAGAACAGACTTGTTGTTCTTTCAGGTGTAAGTCAGAATGTGCATGTGTGTTAGGAAGCATTAACTCTTTTTTTTCATTGGTGACCTTTTAGGGGAGGAGTGCACAGAGACATGGGGAGAGGCATGTTATGCAATGACAGATTCCCTGTCAAGATGCTTCTGTGTATAAGATGCTATTTGCGAGACCTTTAGCTAATCTTCTTGCTAAATTAGATCTCAATTGACATTTATTTTCCAAAATAAATATTTTATGTCATTGTGAAAATTCACTGGCTGTCCTCTGGACTGCCTGTGCATGATGAATGATACCTGAGATGGAGGACCTGTTTATTTTTAGCTGATTATCTGCATGTAGAGCTGATTCAAATGGGCTTGCCATTGTTTACAAGTTCTTTTGAAGTGATCCTTCATTGTGAACCTACCTTTCATGGCCTTAGTTGCTTGGGCCACCCTCTTATTGGCCAAAAGCAGCTGTGTACACTGTGTTCCATGCACACTGTAAAACCAGTGAACCTTCATTATCAGACTTTTTCACTACTCAGACATCTTATTTACATACTTTTGTGAGGAATGTTCTTCAGCTCAGCATTTCTGTCCATTTTGGAGTTATTTTCCTGCCTTTTTCCAGGCTTTGTGTCTGTCAGTCATTTTGTCTGTAGCCGATTCTGCTCTGCTGAGTGAACACCTCAGAATCCTGTACTGTTGTATCTTTCAAAACGCTAAAAGAGCAATTTCACTGTAGCATGCCACAGTTTTTGTGTCCAAGCAGGGCAAATTGGGTAAGGAGCTCCTGGGACTGCTGGCGTGTGTCAGAGTTGTGGCAGTATAGTGACCTGCTGTTAGATGGCCTGATTTGCTTTTCACTATCATCCTTCTAGCATAGCAAGCAGAGAGGAGCACATACCTAAGAGTGGGGCTCCATTAAAGCAAATGAGACTGTTACTGAATCTGCCTTGAGATAAAAAAAAAAAAAAGTATCTGCTGTGTTTTGTTTTTTTTTAATCTCCCGCAAAAAGCCACTCCTCTGTCTAGATCCCCAACAGTAAGCACACAAGATCATGTCAAACGGGAACCTCTCTGCTTTTCAGCAAGTCCAGTTTGCTGTGTGGTGATAAAGAGGACGCTATTCCTCAACCTGGGTTATGGGTAGAAATGGTCATCATTTTATTAGCTGGTCTCAGCTGTGCACACACTCAGTTTCTTGCTCTGGAGACACTGCTTGGTTTGCTGGGAGGCTGAGATGGGAGTTTTCTCTGCCCCAAAGCAAACATGAAATAGTTATGAACAAAGGACAGGACCTCCACATTTCTAGTAATTTTATTAAACATAGAGCATTTTTTAAATTTTATTTCTCTTGTGTCTAACTTTCCACTGGACTAAGTTTATATTTTGAATGAAAGAAAAAAAAAAGATTATCCTTATGGTTTAAGGCTAATTAGGGAGGCTTTGTGTATAAATATGTCATGCACATGGCACAAAAATTTAGTATTCATTCATTCAGTCGGGATTAGGAAAAAATTGCTTTTTGCTTTTTTTATTGTTCTTGATGGTTTAGGGAGAACTCTGCTACTAAGTTGTAACTATTGTTAAATAAATACTTTTTTAAAAGTAAAGTATAGTGCAGTGCAAGCTTATTGTTCTTTTCTTTTGTTTTTTGGCAGGTGTGTGGGGTTGTATGCCACCTGCTCTCTTTGTTCTTGCTCTGTTTGAACAAATGTGCCCTGTAGGGCAGCCTGCAATGTGTACTTCAGGAAAGATTCTTTTGTGTGTGTGTGTGTGTGTGTGTGTGTGTGTGTGTGTGTGTGTGTGTGTGTGTGTGTGCGCACTTCTTTGTATCCAGGCAGACAGTGTTGGGCCCTTGTGTTTTATAGCTTGAGATCAAACATGGCCTGAGCGTCTCTGTGAGCTCATTAGTCTGAATATCCTCTGTCAACGGTCAAAGCACAATCTTGTTTTAATGAAGAATTATGCCTCGATTGCAGGATTAAAAAAAAAAAAAACATGCTTAATGTAGGGTGTTTATGCCACGCTGTATTTTTAGGCTACTTGTTCACCTATATTTTATTATCATTCCAAGATAACACTGTGTTAAGCTGCAGATTGCTAAACCTGAGGCTATCTCTGTTTTTGTGTTGCACGTTTTCTTTTATTCGTTTATACATTTTCATACATTACATGGTGTCTTTGTAGCTCCTAACATAATTTTCCCAGTTTCTCTTGTAGCATTGTTTTCTCCTGCAGAGGCTCTGCTTCTCTTTACAAACCAACTCTCAAGTCCCCTACTCCTCTGCATGTGATCATTAGGATGAGGAAAGCAGCTCAAGTGAGGAATGAAATTGCGGAAGCACGTTACTTTTGAGGGTTTGAACATAAATGGTTAATCAAGGCTATTGAGGCCTCTCTTACAGTTGTTGGTTGGGGGTGTTATCTCTGGTGACGTGTGGCAGATAGCCACAGCTTCACTCCTGTGGTACATACCACTTACGTGGTGCTTGAGTTCAAGCGCATCACAACAGGTGTGTTTTTTTTCCCAGTCTGGTCCAGTTTGTCCTGGTTTCTAACCTTTCTGGTTTCCATATACAGGACAGACAGGAGAGATGAGGCAAACTGTGGAGTGGAGCAGGAGAGGAATACATTACATTACATTAACAGGGGCCCTGTTCTACTTAAGTGTCTTAATGAGCTACGGCAGTGACAATGAGCCAGCATGCACAGTACCAGATCCCTGAGTATGAAGCATGTAAATGGTTTTCAGTCGTCATTCTTTTACTAAAATGTCTTTCATGAAGAAGGCCAGTTAATCAGTCATCGTCACCTGTGCCTATGTAGACAGCCTAATCCAATCTGTCCCATGGCCAGTTTAGTTAGCAGATGATGGCATATTTGGCCTGTGATGTGTCATTTTTTTTTCCTGAAATGCAAGGTTGTTAAAATACTTCTATAATGATAATGTTTATATTCACACCCTCATATTGATGTGTATATACAGTAGCAGTCAAAAGTTTGGACCTAGTCAACCATTAATATGAATGGGTGACTGTACATGTAGTGATTTTTAAATTTTTTTTAAAACATGTATTATTCTTCAACACAGCCTGAACTCTCTGAGGCAGCTTTTTTGTAATTTCTTTAAGTAGTCTTCAGGAATCATTCTCCAGGCTTCTTGAAGGACATTCAAAGCTTTTCTGTGGATGTTGGCTGCCTTTTGTTCTGTTCTCTGTCAAGATGATCCCACACTCCTTCAATAATCCAGGTATAATCCAGTGTGTTTGGGATCATTGTCATGCTGAGAAATGAGGCTGTCACCTATCAGATGCTTTCCAGATGGTATTGCATGGTAGATTAAAATCTGATGGTACTTCTCTGTGTTAATAATTCCATCAATTTTGAAAGATTTCCAACACCACTGGCTGAAATGCAGCCCAAAACCATGACAGAACCTCCAACCTGTTTTTACCATTGGCTGTAGGCACTCTCTGTTGTACCTCTCTCCATACATGCTGATGTTGAACTAAAATGTTCAAATTTGGATTCTTCACTCCACCAGACCTGTTACCACTGATTTTCAGTCCAGTTCTTGTGTAATTTGGCATACCTCAGCCTTTTCTCCCTTTTTCCCTTCCTTAAGAATGGCTTCTTGACAGCCACCATTCCACTGAGACCATTTCTGATGAGGCTTCAGTAAATGGTAGATGGATCAACTGAAGGGCCAAATGCATCTTTCAGGTTCTGTGTCAGATCTTTGCTGGATTTTTTTTTCCTTTTTCTCAAGGACATGACTTTCACATACTATTCATCTGCTGTAAATAGTGTTTTAGGCCTGCCACATCTCCATTTGTCCTCCATTTGTCCTGCTTCCTTAATTTTTTTTAAGGACACACACCATGCTGAGATATGGCAGGTTTTTGACTAATATCTCTTTGGGAATGACCTTGTTGGTGCAAAAAATACAATTTTATGTCTGCCAAACTCTGTAATCTTTGGCATTTTTTTGTACATTCAACTAAAAAAATACAAATTTTGTGTTTTTGTGACAGGCTGCTATTAACAAAGTGCATAAAGATAGAATATAAAACTGGTTCTTTACTAAGTTGTCTGTTATACAGTATGTAGACACAACACTAGTTTATCCCTTGAGTTAGGTGCCTTTTTAAAATAATAATTCATAGGTCAGTGATAAGTGGCTTCATAAACAAACAAAATTTTGCAGCTGCGAGGCTCGCTGTGGTGTAATGATTGAGGCAGAGACATTTGTTGCACCTATTGTCAAACTGTAACCTTCTTCCTCTCCTTATGATTCCTGGCTATTTGTTATCTTTTGAAAAAAAAGATGCTACCATGATGTGCCACATCAATAATACAAACACATGGTTTATTCTATGCACGGTGTTGAATAAATAATAATGATGTGGTTAGTGCTAACAAGCACCAGCAATATTACTGCTGGTGCTAATGGTGCTTATTATACTGTAGCACTTTGATCAAAACGTCAATTTAATGAGTTGCTATGTTAACAAAGTCTTTTTTGTAGGTTGTTTTAATAATCAGAATAAATAAATATTTCAAGCTGTTTATAATTGTTACTGAAAATGGACCAAATCACCACATGTATGTGATAAGGGTCACTCAGAGGAACAAACATTATTATCACATCACATTGCTATCATTTCAGCTCTTTGGTTTCATTTCCTGGCCTGCAGTGACTGGTTTGTGAAAATTAGAAGCTAGAGGACCAGATCTTTCCTCCGGTGATGGCACAGACCAAAATAGAGCTAAAAGAGCAGATAAACAAAACATAAACTCTACATTAATTTTGAAAACTGCTTTGTAATTTTTGGATGTGTAAATAACAAGCAGTTTACATTTGCCATAATAAGTTTAAAAGTGATTATAGTGTATGCCAATGGGGTGCTCATAACAGTGGCCAAAGGCCAGAAAATGACTCAGTTGACCTCCTTGTTGTGTGTGTGTGTGTGTGTGTGTGTGTGTGTGTGTGTGTGTGTGTGTGTGTGTGTGTGTGTGTGTGTGTGTGTGTGTGTGTGTGTGTGTGTCTGGGCTTTCCAAAGGCCTGCATTCTTAGAATTTGTTTGAGAAAACCTTTATTAGCTGTTGGACTAAAACACAATAACATTTTCTTCCCTTTGTTAGACACACTTTGATCACTATGTCTAATATTCAGTGGTAAATTGTGAGATTTAATTAGTACGTTATCCACTTGTTCATGTTGTGTCATGACCTGCCATTCGGTGAACATAACAGCAGTTTGCACACCTAAGTGATGAAACAGAAATCTAAAAGGCTGCAGTGAGGTGATGTGCAGTGGGTTCAACATTACTGGTAACAGGTTAACATTAAAACAACAAATTTTTCCAGTATCACTGAATTAAAAAAAAAAAAAAAAAGTTGGCTCTGAAGGGTTTGATGCTTCTGAAACTCAATCACAGAGACACCGTTTTGGTGAAGTGGCAATGACAAATCTCTCCCTGAAAAGCCTTAATTTTCAATGCAGTCACAATGTATTGTATGATGGGTAACCTATTTTTTCAATATCTTCTCTCTTGATGGTCCTAATTTAGTTATTTTTATGTTTTTATTGTTTTAATTAATGGAACAAGCACAGGCTTAGGTTTGTTTACTGGGTCAACAGGTACAGCATAAGGTGAAATTTGGAAAGTCAGTAGTTAAAATGTGTCATCTGAGTCACGCACATAGATTCAGCTTTTCGTCAGACGAGATTTGACAACATTTGAAACAGTCAGTGATGCAGCTGGCATTGATACCCTCAGTGATTACCTGCATCTTTGAGGGGACATGATTGTAAAACACTGGGAAAGTTGTTCTTTAACTTGTAATTGTATGATATCTGTACATTCATGTATACATATTTACATCAGTGTAACTGCCTGTTTTTTTTTTTTCTTCTTTGTTGTTTTCCACCCATTTTTCTCCAGCGACTTACTCTGCTGCATGTGAATAGCAACCAGTGCTTGGACATGCCCTCTGAGGATGACAAGATGGTCCCCACATTGAGAGACTGCAACGGCAGCCGCTCTCAGCAGTGGCTGCTCCGTAACATGACCCTGAGTGTCTGACTCTTCACCTCACTCCTCTGTCCTCCTCTTCTGAACCAGTCCTGGCTCTCCTCACCCTCACCAGATGGCTCTTACCACACACATCATGCACCTCTTGCTTTTAACTGCCTGGCCAACGAATGCAGAGAACTGGGCAGTAGCGGCATATCTTTGATTTGATCCTCTTGCAGTTCAACACAGGTTTGAGGGAAAAACTGCACTGCCACCTGCATTTCTAACAATATGATGAACTGTAGATTTGGGAACTTTTTCAGGTCCAAACTAGGATAATGATGTGTGGGGTCTGTGCATGGAAAATATTCACATCAAAGGAATCACACTGTGATGGACACCTGCTGGCTGTGACTCTGCTGCACTGGTGTGACTCTTTCTTAGCTGCTGGACAAACAGGAACACGAGACCATTTGTCATATTCTGAGACACGTGTTTGCGATGGACTAGATTCTTAGTAACTACTGTATCTACTATAGGTACAGTCATAAAACAAAAGAGTTGGTTTGCTGCTCATCTTTTCATGTCAGTATCTACTGTGTCTATGCTTCAAGCAGCACGGTGACTGATGTGAAGATCAGCATAGGAGATACCCTCTTGAGGTGCTTTACTGAAGGGAATAACATCATAGCCCTGTATAACCTACTAACACGTTTCCTCTTCTTTATCAAGCCCACTGTAGCATTAGCTATTTAAGATGTCTTTTTACCACATTTGACGGGACTCTTTGTGTTATTAAAATTGCGTTCAACTTGGAGAGTGAAAGTTCATAAGCAAAGCTAACAAACTGGAGAAAGTGGAAGCCCAGCCTTCACAGACTGAGCGATCAAATTTGAGGCGAAACCTCAACCCTCATATCACTTATGACAATTTAATTTAAGAGGAGGAACATTTTTACACAGATCCCCTAAACCTGGTTGTTAAGGAACTGAGATGCTATTTCTAAATCATTATACTGTGCAGAAGTCTCGAGTCACCCCATATTTCTTTATATTTGCAGTTATATATGGAACTGTGCAAACATACATGGAAATACATTATGTAAGGAAAAAAAACAGAGTTTGTACAATTCTAACAAGCTTGAAAATCAATAATTGGTATGACTACCTTTATTCTTCAACACAGCCTGAACTCTCTGAGGCAGCTTTTTTGTAATTTCTTTAAGTAGTCTTCAGGAACGGTTCTCTAGGCTTCACGAAGGCAATTCAAAGCTCTTCTGTGGATGTTGGCTGCCTTTAGTTCTGTTCTCTGTCAAGATGATCCCACACTGCTTCAGTAATGTTGAGGTCCGGGCTCTGATAGCGTTCTGTTTTCTTTTTTTTTTTCTATCCAGTCCATTTCCAGATGGTATTACATGGTGGTTCTAAATCTTGTAGTACTTTTTTGTGTTCACAGTTAAATCACTTTTGACAAGATCTCCAACCCCACTGGCTGAAATGCCTCTGAAACCATGACAGAGGCTCCAACCTGTTTTACAGATGGGTGTAGACACTCACTGTTGTACACCTCTCCATACATACTGATGTTGAACTAAAATGTTCAAATTTGGATTCTTCACTCCATCAGACCTGTTGCCACTGATTTTCAGTCCAGTTCTTGTGTAATTTGGCATACCTCAGACTTTTCTCCCTGTTTCCCTTCCTTAAGAATGGCTTCTTGACGTCCACCCTTCCACTGAGACCATTTCTGATGAGGCTTCAATGAACAGTAGATGGATCCATTGAAGGGCTAGATGGATCTCTTAGGTTCTGTGTCCAGACTTTACTGAATTTTTTCCCCTTTTTCTTAAGGACATAATTTTTAGTTACTGTTCAGCTGCTGTTTGTTTGTTTTTTTTTAAACCTGCTACTTCTTTGTTTGTCCTCCACTTGTCCAGTTTCCTTATTTTTTTTAATGATTCAGTGCACATCATGCTGAGATACAGCAGGTTTTTGGCTAATAGCTCTTTGGAAATGACCTTTTTGGTGCAAAAATACTATTTTATGTCTATCAAAACGTGTTATCTTTAGCATAGAAATTAGATGAAACTCTGTTTTTTGTGAAAGGCTGCCATTAACAAGGTGCCTAAATAAGAATTCAAAATGGGTTCTTTGCTAAGTTGTGTAGACACAACACAGGTTTACCTCTTGAGTTAAGCGACTTCTATATGCTTAAGGAACGCTGCTTAGGTCAGCGTTATGTGGCTTAACAAACAAAGAAAAAAATTCCTCCGAAGATGGTCAAGTACAAGAACAGGATGGAAAAAATCAAAACACCTGCAAAACAAAAAGAAATGAGGATTGACTCAAGACTTTTGCAAAGTACTATACCTAAACATATCTTTGAAATTCCAGGACTGAAATTTGTTGCTAATGAAAGTAGCTGTTTTAAACTGTTTGGATAAGGATGGTGTTCCCTGTTACTCTAACAGGAATTATGTTAGTTCATTTATAAAAGGTGATGTGAAATCTGATGTTGGTGTTGGACTGGAAATACAAATTATACATTTTTAATGGATGTAACAGGTTTTGGAAAAATCACACTGTAATATGGCTATCAAAGCATCATATCATCAAAAAAAACAGATTTTTACATTAAATTAATTTCCACAAGATTTCAGATTCCTTCTGTTGGAAAAATCATGACGTCTCGGGGTGGAGGAGCTGCTTGCCTTTCCAAAAGTTGCTACCTGTTTTGTTTTAGTGGTTTTAAAAAAGAACGATCTTCAGATGTTTTGAGATAAAATATTGCAGCTCATTGATCTTAAATCATTGTCATATTGCATAAATAAGTCATACAAAGTCTTGATCATATCATTCAGTGAATATTTAGTATATCAGTATTCATCAGTTACTTGTACAGGTATCTTTCACCACATTGCTGGTATCAGGCAACAAACTGTATTGTACATAATGCTGTTCAGAAGTATCTAGCATCATTGTTGTTATATATACAGAACCAATTATTTTTCTAAGATGCTGTAAAGCTTGAACAATCTTGCAGAAGACACTGAATGATGATTAAAAAAAAAATCACTGAACAGACTCAAAATAATAAAAAACAGTGCTGACATTGGGTTTTGAAATTGTGGTGTATTTTGGAAATCCTCCTTGGTCCCACAAAAGCAATTCTGAGACTACCTGAAGGACTTTAGGTACACAAGGGAGGGAAATTCTACCCATGATGCTTGAATACTGAACCAATGCCAAGTGCCTGCTTGGCATTCAGATTAAAATTCAGTGACCTCTTTGATATTACGCACACACATTTATTGCTTTTCATTATCTTAAAGTGCATGGTGTTAAAACGGGAATGTAACATTTCAATGTGTGGGTTGCACATTTGTCAGCTGTTTGTACATTTTGCCTTTTTGTAGAAAAAAAATAAAACTTCTGAACATAAACATAACTATTAGCTTCACTGTCGAGCACCTGACAGCATGTCGCACTAAAATATAAGGTTGATTAGTAAGCTTTTAAGGGCCCCGTACATCTGATTACCAGGGTTTACGCTGTTTTTAAATGTAGTAAATTGTAGTCTCTTTCATTATGAACTAGAAGAACACCAGTACAACAGGATGCTATGAGCTACATTTTAATAAATGCTACTTTTTGCTTTCCTCCTTTATGTGTAAAGGATCCTGTGTACTTTTAATCACAAAAGGCGTGACCTTTCAGGTGACTCTAAAAAGTCTAAGATGTAAAATTACTCTCTCTGAATAAGGCACAGGAAAAAAAGAATGCTAACAGGTCAGTGGAGATAGAATACCCAGCTGACACTGGACATCATGAATTATACAGCTTTAGTAATTATTATTTTAAATATTCTTTTTTTTTGTTCAATTGATTAATGGCTTAGTCTGGAAGATGTGAAAAGTCTGAAAAGGACAGCACATATATTTAATATTTGGTTTTTATGATCAAATCTCTTAAAGAAAAGTTATGTGAACAGCCAGTCTATACATTTCAGAAGCTGGAATAAACTTATTCATTAAATGTCAGGCTTATCGACTGACAGCTGCCCACAGTCCAGTGGCCACCGTAATATAGCACTAAGGTAGCATTTCAGCTTGTTCTGTTATAGCCATCATAGCAGGCTAAACCTTCATAATACTTCCAAGAACAGCTGGTGTCAATGTAGCCACCTAACTGATTCAAAGACTAAAAAAATAGTAAAAACGACAAAAAAAAAATGACATTAAACACAATCCTCACCCTACAGTAAATGTGTTTGAAATGTTCATTTTTTATTCAGCACGCAATCACATGTTGCCACTCTTTATTGGCACAGAACTTAAGAATTAGAAATATAGTTGGACATTTTGGCAAATATGCTTACATTCACTTTAGTGAACTCCAATCTCATTGTACATCCTGTATAATGACAATAAAGGCATTCTATTCTAGTAGGACACTTTAGTAGTTACACCTTGGTAGTACTTCCTGTTGCCCTTAGAGCTGCCTTTAGGTTTGTTGGCTGCACATTCATGATGCGACTTTCCCGTTCCACCACAAAGGTGCTTAAGAAACCAGTTTGAAATGATCTGAGCTTTGTGGCATGGTACGTTACCCTGCTGGAAGACATCAGAAAATGTGCACACTGTAGTCATAAAGGAATGGACATGGTCAGCAACAATGCTCTGGTAGGCTGAGCTGCTCAGTTGGTACAAAGGGGCCCAAAGTGTGCCAAGAAAATATCCACCACATGATTACAACACCACCACCACCAGCAGCCTGAACCACTGATATAAGGCAGGATGGATCCATGTGATCATGTTGTTTAAATCAAATTCTGACCCTACTGTCTGATTGTTGCAGCTGAAATTGAGACTCATCAGACCAGGAAAGATTTTTTCAGTCTTCTGTTGACCAATATTGTTGTGCCAGTGCGAATTATAGCCACTGTTTCCTGTTCTTAGCTGACAGGAGTGGCACGTGGTGTGGTCTTCTGCTGCTGTAGCCCATCTGCATGTTGTGCAGCCAGAGATGCTCTTCTGCATATCCTGGTTGTAACAAGTAGTTATTTGAGTTACTGCTCGAAGCAGTCTGGCCATTCTCCTCTGACCTGTGACATTTACAAGGCATTTTGTCTGGAGAGCTGCCACTCATTGGATATTTCCTCTTTTTTGGACTGTTCTCTGTAAACCTAGAGATGGTTGTTTGGGAAAATCCCAGCAGATCAGCAGTTTCAGCCAGCCTGGCACCAACAACAATACTGCATTCAAAGTACAATTAGCTTTCCTCCCCTTGCAGTTTGAACTTCAGCAGGTTGTCTCAATTGTGTCTATGTGCCTAAATGCACTAGGTTACTACCATGTGATTGGCTGTTTAGATATTTGCTTAATAAGCAGCTGAACATGTGTACCTGAGTATCAACACCACACACAAGTCTAAATGAAAGAGACAATCTCTGAAGCTCACTTGTTTGATCTAGTGTGAAGAATCCTTAAAAAAACAACAACAAAGGACAACAAAAAAACCCTGTTTGTGTGTGTGTGTGTGTGTGTGTGGGGGGGGGCAGTCTGAGGTATAACACCTTTAAAAGACAAAACTGAACCTAAAGTCTCTTTAGACATGGTAGAAAAAAAATACACTTTCTCTTTTAAATAATGCACACTCATAGCAGATATAATGTACATTTTCATTCTCCTCAATTATCTTTTTAATCTGTATGTTTTAAAGCTCTCTAAGGTGGCCACTGCAGAAGTATTAACAGTTGTTGTTGTAGGGCAGACAAAACATCAGAGCCTCACTGCACTCCCAGTAGCTGCCCTGAGGGGACTGACTGTGGTTTCAGACAGTCTCACACCTGTAGGAAGCCAAACTCAGGCTGGTTAACGGGGCCTGTGAGGATAAGATAGCGGGTTTGTGGGCACACCAGGAGGGTCCATTAAGGGGTGAGATGCTTTAAAATAATAGCCCTAATGGAAGCCTTATCAGTGGCTATCTGCAGCTTTCTGTGGCTCTTGAAGGTAGAACATCCTCATCATGAAGGCTGTGCGGTTCTCAACTATTTAAAACATGGGCTCTTTTACGCTGAGAAAATACTGTATAAATAGGTGGTTTTATCTAGAGACCCAAGACCATATTACACCATGTCTAATTCCCTCATTTTACACAGCAAAATCCCTATTATTCCTGAGACTGTTTGTTAAAATAATTCCCTCGTGTTTTCTAATGTTTTATTCAAAAACGTGTATTCATTCAGAAGCCAAAAATATCTGCTATAAAAGTACCTTAGGTATACAGTATTAATTTATGTCACCAGAAAAGCCAAATCACATAAAGAAACATTTCTTTATGTTGCTGTAAATCACAGCAGCAGAGTGGTAAAGCATCAGTGTCCAAGATTTACTGCAGAGCAACACTGTCTGAATCTAATGGCAAAAAGTTAGACTGACAGCGTGTAGCGCACTCAGCTTATGTTGCAATGAAAGAAGATGGTACCTGTGATTTGCGCTCACTAATTTGTGTCTTGTATGTCGCAGTTATTTTATCTATAAGTCAAAGTATAAACAGAACAATAGATCGTGTTGATGTGCATAATTGTGTTTTAGTGGGTTATTATTAATACTAAGTTCACAAATCAAGAAAAGGTTGCTAAATGCTATAAATTTAAAGGTAAATCTAAGCATTAACTTTACATTTTTGAATCACGGTGTTGCTGATCAAACACTCACTTTTTTTTTTTTTCTGAAGACAATCCTGGGGAATTTCCAAGGATGCAGCGGGAGCAACTGAACCTCTTGTCTCCCTAAGGTCTGATTGTCTCCCTAACCCGTTTCCATTAAACCATCATGACAAGAAATTCAACACTTTCGTGGCCTGACTTCAAATCCAAGGCTGTACATTTTGTGTCCTATTCCTCCAAGTATCTGCAGTTTGCTTGATTGTATACAGGTCTGCCTGCCTCTCCCCTGCACTAAATATAGGTTTCTATCAACTAAGTGAATCCAATAATGGGTAGGTGCCAAGTAGAGGAGAGAGAGATGTGGATGTGTCTTTTCGCCTCGCTTGAGACCAAAGGAGAAATCCTGCACTTAATTGTTGAGGGGACCTAAAGTTCCAGAGCGCCTACATTGGAAAGCAGCTTTAATTAGATATAGTTTGAAGCTAATATCTCAGATGGGGTAACATTCACTGCCACAGGAGGCATCCACACACCCACACACACCGAGAATAATGCACAGTACCTGCCTGTAGATGTGCAGAGCCAGCCTAGGGATTCAACTGAGACATTTCTGATGTATGCTTGCCATCTCTTGAGTAATTTTTATTGATTTTTAGGGAGGATGTGGCTCTAACAAGCTTCTCCTATGTGATAATCTCCTTTTTGCGACAAAAGCAGTGATTAGGAGGAAGGGCCCTGCTGCTTTCAGCAGTAATTGTGTGGTAATCAATCATCAATCTCCAGGAGCTGTTCGACAAAGCACTCCTGTTCAGATGCTATTTTTGACCCAGGTAACAACTAATAAGGTCTTGCTTCAGCTACAGAGAGAAAAACCAACAAACGCAGACGAATATTCCCATTTGCTGTCAAGTGTACCTACAATTATTATCCACAATCATTTTTAATCTATGATTGTATAACTATAAGAGGTATAAGCCTCATTATCACAGCCTGTTTTGTGGTTAAATGTTGCCACTTCTTTCAGTCACTGACAAAAAGCTGTAATGCCGTTTGATTACCACAAGATGCTGACAATTTCATATGTCCCTTGAAGGCTCCACATATTGACCCTATTGCTTTACTTCCATTTCTCCACCAAAGCAAGGGCTGAGGTGGGGCTGAGGTGAATGTCATGAAAGTTGGTGGTGAAGTGTAGCATGGGCAAAGCAAGAAACCATTACGTTTTATGTGTTGTGCATCTACAGTACAACACTTCTTTAAAATTGCAAAATAGGACATTGGCCTTTGCAAAGGATGCACTCCAAGACTAACCATCTAGTTTAGAGACGCTTCTCTTCTTATCCACCACATGGTTTTACATTACATGCCAAGTATAGAGGAGAGCCTGATAATGCTTCAGCCTCCAGTGAGCATGCTTAAGATCATGTTAAAGCCTAATCTTCGTGGGGGGAAAAACATAGCACATGTCTTTTCTGAGAAGAGGATTGCTTGTTCAAAATTCAAGAAATCAATACTGTAGCAGCTAAATAAGATTACAGAGAATTTTTAGTGAGGAAGTCATAAATTTGTGGGGGGCGTAGAAGAACAAATCCATCAAAGAAGGCATCAAAGCTGAGGCGGTTTTCCCTGCACTGTCTTTGATTGTAGAGATTATAAAGGAAGATAGAAAATAAGAGAAGATTGCCTGACGTGATGGCTGATCTTCCCCGAGAATAACCTCAAGTGCTATCCTAGCTGATTTAGGGAGGGGAACAAATGCATCTAGTGTCCTACATTGGTCTGATTAGATTAATAAATCAATCCCATCCCCACCCGCCCATCAGGTTTTGCCCAGGCTATTTTTAAGAAATGGGTTACAGAAGATCATCAAAGTATTTCTGATCACTGACTAACACATGACACTAGCTGTTGCATAACAAACATCTACATGGAAAGCACTGGTCAGAGATGGTAATGGGAGAAGTGCTTTTGGTGGAGAAAAACCTTTTCTTTGTTGAAGCAAAATGCACTGCTTTTTAAAATTCTGGCATTATAAGATCAGAACTAATCTGCATATATTCCAATTTAGCAGGCAGTGTTACACATCAGCTGCCTCCTGGTGTGTGACAAGAACAAGCCTGGACCTTAACCTCTTTCTTGTATTTAGCTGTCACTGACAAGTCCTACTGTATGTGCTGAGCAGAATTAAAGAAGTGTGCCTGCAGGGTTAAGAATGCTTGAATGATGTTTTGAATAATGGTTTCTATAGACTCCCTTACAGTTGATCATTTCTGCATGTATGCAGAAATAACACTTCCTATGTTTTTTTTTTTTTTTTTTTGTAATTGTCTCTGTGGCTTCATACATACAAACATACTACTTCCTGCAAAGGTTAGAACAGTATTTGTAATTTTCACAGTTAAGATTTAGTTTTTCTTATTTCTGGTCATCATATGCAAAAAGGCGATGGCACATACTTCCTAGAATTTAGCAGCATTTCAATGAGAATCTGATGATCAATTAAAAACACACAGATGCACACAAGCGCGTACACTCACGCACACTCATGCACACTCACGAACACTCACGCACGGTTATAACGAAGCTGAGTTTTTTTCCGACTCTTTTCGATTCTTAAAAACAGTTTTTTTTTTCTTACTTTAAGTTTTGCCTATTTAATCAGTAACATTTAATTTTCTCTTGATTTGGAGGCCTCAGGGGATTTTTAAGTCACGAACACTGAAGATAAGCCTAAGGGACTTTGTCATCAAAAAAAAAAGAAAAAAAAAGAAAAGCTCCACTGTATCCTGGAGTTAATTGCTCTTTTTCTAAAAGCACATGCAGGAGAGACACTTTGACAAAAGTAGTGTACAGACTTTTGTTTCAGTGAGTATATCTATGAAGTACAGCAATTAAAAATTTCTAGCTCATGGTGCTGGCTGGCTGGCTGGCTGTTGGCCAGTCCAAACTAATAGCCTTATTTTTTGCTCTGCAAATATGTGAATAGCCTTTTCCTCCTAATGAGGGCCAGAATACAGGGATTGGATGACCTGTGTCCCCCTGCACTCATTATAAAAGCACAGAGTCCTGCAGAAGCTGAAGCCAATGTTCACCTGGCAATTATGATGGCCTGGTGACTGATGGGGAAATCTTTTCCTGTGTTCCCCTCAAGAGGACTGTATCACAGAGCCTTGCAGACAGTGCTCAGAGGCATCTCAACTTTGCTCTGTGCTGCCATGCAATCATTCATTTGGAAACGGTTATGTCAGGCCTTAGTGCTGTTTTTAGAAGCTGCCATTGGTACAGTAGGGCTTGCTGGATTCTGACTGGACAAGGAATATCATGTGTTTAACTACAGGGACATAAAAGATATTAGGGGAGGTAGATTTCGCCTGGAAGCAGACTGACTTAGCAGAGACACTGGATTGAGAAAGGGTTAAAAAAAAAGGGAGCAACAAGCCACTATAGATATTTACACTACATGTTTCAAATAAAAGATTAAGAGATATTGCATAGCATGGCAGTAAAGACAAAAGAAATGATTGATATTCACTTATGACTGTGTGTGATACTACACCGGATGCAACAAGACGTGTAGGTGACTGTCAAGCCTGATTCAGAAGGTGAATTATTCATCTGATTTATTTACTCTTTCTGGGGTGAAAATGAATACAACTGAATCAATCCACACTGCCTCTGCATTGATGATACAATATGTGTCTTGCTACAACTGCTTTAATATCTAAGCGGCACACATCAGTGATTTCTTAAGTGATAATTGTGCTTTTAGCAGGAAAAAAACAAACATGATCCCAAAAATAAGAGAAGAAAAGAGAGAGAAGAAAGGGTGGAGATACAGTAGATAAGCTGTTTGTTTTAGAGGTGGTGGTATGTTGCTCACCCTGCCTCATGTGTTTGAGAGAAAGCCTGGGTAACTATGGTGTGGGTGTATTCCTCCGTGGCCTTGATCTTGGTAATATGATGAGTGAATTCTGGTTCCAGCTTTTTGTCCTCCTGAGATCTAAAACAGTTTGTTGGAAGTGTCAGCAACTTCCCTGCAGAATGTGTTACTCTGTTAAGAGAGCTAGTGTGTAGCATTCACAAAATAAAACGGGTGCAGTCACCCATGGGATAGATGGATGTGGGGTCATCTGTGGCTATCACTACAGGTGACCCAGAAGAATAGCCATTAAACATTTGAAAATGTTCACTGCACATGGGAGGAATTTTCCTTCAACTGCATATATGCTGAAGAAGAATAATGAGAACAATATTTGTTTGGCAGAATGCCTATGGCAGTTTCTTTGCAACAGAGAGATATAAACCTGCAGGAGAAAAATACAGTTTTTATGATTTTTTTGGCTTAAAATGAATTTATGTCCTATTAACTATTTTTTGCAATACATCAGTGAGAAATGGGTCCGTTCTGTCATTGCTGGAGTATAAAATGTTGCTTTCGGTGTAATTATTTGAAAGTCATCAAGACATCTCGACTGCAATTTCCCATATTTGATCACTTGAAAAAAAACTGTCAAATCAGGCGAATCCTCTTCCCTCCTCCTCCAAATTGCCTGTCTTTGTAGTACCACCAGGCAACAGTGAGTGCATCACTGAAATCGTGGAAGTGCGCAGGAGCCGAGCAGGGAAATCGAAGGGAAAAAAGGATTTAAGCAGCCAAAAGAGCATCTGGTGGATCTCTACCGCTGAACTATGAGAATCCAGTCGATATTTCTCTAAGAGAGGGGAAAAGGTGCCCGAAAAGAGCCAGGCAATCAGCGTCGATGCGCGCAGCAGAAAATGACGACAGTGGGACAGTGATTTTCTTCCTCCAGCTCGTCATTTTTTACAGTCATATTCTTGGGCGCAATTTGTCTTCTATGTGTACAGATCACAAAGGAAGGACTGGAAACCGAATTATCTCCAACACAGCCGCAAGTGCGCACAGAGCGTTTTCATCCTGGAAAACGTTTGCAGAGACTAATTACGCAGAGATATTTGTATTTTATAGACCGCTTAAGGATTTCGAACTTTCCCATGAAAACTTACTCTGTGAGTACAGTTTTGAACAGGTCAATATAGCCCCCCAACCATCACTGGCGATGAGTAATCCACGACGCTGCAACTGATAAACCTCTAAAACCTGGACTGCAACTGGCGCGTTTGGATACCTTATCCTGTGCGTCGCTTATTTTATTTTATTTTTTCATATGGCTTCTATCTTTGGGGTTTGTAAACTGCTCGTACATTATTGATATTTCATGGCTGTAGAGTGTAGCAACAGTAGTGTGTGGCGAAAGAGGACGGTGCAAGTCTAACTGGGGAGAAGACATCGCACTTTTATCGCCTTACTTCCCAAAAGGAGACATTGCGCACGGGCACTAACGACTGCAGCAACTAAAAGCCAGACTTTTTTTTAACACTGAATCATTTGTTATTTCTTTCGCTGCTGTCATCGTAGTATGTCTGCACTTCGAAAGAAATTTGGGGACGATTATCAGGTAGTGACCACCTCATCTAGCGGGTCTGGATTCAATCAACCTCCCCCAGAGAAAAAGAAGAAGAGGCAGCGGTTCGTGGACAAGAACGGGCGATGTAACGTCCAGCATGGGAACCTGGGTGGTGAAACCAGCAGATATCTCTCAGACTTATTCACAACACTAGTAGATTTGAAATGGCGCTGGAATCTATTTATTTTCATCCTCACCTACACAGTCGCTTGGCTCTTCATGGCCTCTATGTGGTGGCTCATCGCGTACATCAGAGGAGACCTCAACAAAGCCCACAATGATAAGTACACTCCATGTGTGGCCAATGTCTATAACTTTCCCTCAGCCTTTCTCTTCTTTATAGAGACCGAGGCCACGATAGGATATGGTTACAGATACATTACAGACAAATGCCCCGAGGGGATCATTCTCTTTCTTTTCCAGTCGATCCTCGGATCGATCGTCGATGCATTTTTGATCGGCTGCATGTTTATCAAGATGTCTCAGCCCAAGAAAAGGGCCGAGACTTTGATGTTCAGTGAACATGCGGCGATTTCTATGCGAGATGGAAAACTAACTCTCATGTTCAGGGTCGGCAACCTGCGTAACAGCCATATGGTCTCTGCACAGATCCGCTGCAAATTGCTGAAAGTGAGTGATGCTTTTTGGTTTGTCCCCAGTATTTATCATAGTTCACTTCCTGAGTTGTTTAGAAAACTGACACAGAAAGGCCTACACACTGACATTTAAGCCTACTCCTAACCGTTCATATTGCTGCGAGGCATCTCTTGGACAAATCCTCATTTGCATTTCCAAAATTTATAGACCGCAGCGGATGCAACTTGCACCAAAATTGTGACATAACTCCAGCAAGATCTTCACTTGTCTTAAGTCACAACAAAAAAGGCACCTGGCTTGCATGAAAGTGTAATACAATTGCAATTATAACGATAACAATAACCAGACAACTTTTTCTAAGCGGCCTTCACCTTAATAAGAGCATTGTGTGTTTGTAAGCCCATTTCTTAAAACTCTTATAAGTGTTAAATACTAGAAGATTCTCATCTGTTATTTTCCCTGCTTTGCACCTGGCTTATTAATCACTTTTCAGTAATGTAAATGCACATCCACTAGCATAATAATAGACTATGGTGATAATAAAGCAGAAAAATTGCAAACAAAGAAAAAAAAAAGAGTCTTCACACATTACATTAAGGATGGTTATAAACCCCACCCATCCTTCTTATCAAATTATCACAGCTGTTTTTCATAAAGGAAAATAAGCCTTCTTGTGTCCAGTTTTTATTTTCTGACATGGCAGGTGAGTATAAGGCAGATGAATCCACTTCTATCAAGAAACTTAAGCCGGTTCATTTGATTATACAAGTAAAGAGTCAGTGACACATCCAATCTATGCTGAAATGGATATTCTTGCAGTACGTATCCTTCTTTTGCCTTAATTTAAGAAAATTATAGTAATTTCTCTGATAGACTGGTTGGCTCTGATTGCATATAAAATGTGAAAAGCTTACACAAAGGCTTTTGATAAGCTGTGGATAGCGGTCTCACCTCTTCCTTTCCTCTACTGAACAGTTCTCTGTCACTTTCTGTATGCTTCTTTAGTCTCGCCAGACGCCTGAAGGTGAGTTTCTTCCGCTGGATCAGCTGGAGTTGGACGTGGGTTTCAGCACCGGGGCAGATCAGCTCTTTCTCGTCTCACCACTCACAATCTGCCATGTGATTGACACCAAAAGCCCCTTCTACGACCTCTCCCAGAGGTCCATGCAAACAGAGCAGTTTGAAATTGTGGTTATACTAGAAGGAATAGTGGAGACCACAGGTGAGTAACAATAAACATGCATTTTTGATGGATTGCTCTGGTAAAAATGACAGCCTGTAGCCCGTTTTATTACAAGTTGTGACTCCAGGCTACATGTTCAGTAGAGGAGTATGTTGCATTGTCTCTTTAATGGTGCTAAAGTACTTTGATGTATTTCTGCAACAGATATGGATAATATCGAACTTCTTCATAGGTGTTAATGGTTGACATCCAAATGGACTCAGTATTGACCTCTTAATTGCATCGCATTGATTTTTTATTTCTGTGGCAAATACACAGAGCTGCTAATAATGAAAGTGGTTAGCATTTAGAAATCACAGATGATTAATTTTGTGTGCTGGCATTACAAGAATTTTAACACCTTGCGTGTTTCGGGAAGTTAAGCAGAATTTCAAGCACATATAAGTGCAGAACGCTTAAACTGTAGCAGGTCACCGTTTGTGGCTTTAAACCTTTTTCTTTTTGTCATCTGCACTAAATTCCATTCCAGCGTCTTTGTGCCTGAAAAGCTCTTACCTCTTGGCTGCTGTTCTCAGAGGGCATAATAATTTGCTTTCTAGGGTCCCCTTTAGAATTAGGGGAATTCCATTTCCACAAGATGAGCAATGCCCCGAGTAAAATTCTCCACCGTGGTCATTTTAAATTCGACGGTTTATTCGACACAGTTGCTGTAGTAAGAGTGGGGCGAGCTCCTTCAGTGTTACAGAGTGAACGCAGGAGCAGTTGCAATAGGCTGGTTCAGAGAAAACAGCATATGGAGATGTGACAGGGAAGCTTACAGGCCAACACTGCAGACAGTAATTAGCATAGACATCCAATTCCTGATAGATAATCATGATAGCAGTTTACTGCAGTTGTATTAAAGACTGATCTGACTGTGACCCTCCAGCTCAGGGCATGCAGTATTTATGATTCGTCATTTCATTGGCACTTGACATTTATAAAAAAAATGCTGTACATTATTGAATTGTCTTAATATACTACAGTTTGTAGTATGTTAATATACTCCAGTAAGCAGTGTCTGTACAGACTTATTACTGTGTAAGACAAATTTTGGTTGTCTCATTATTAATTCAGTAATTAATCAGCAAACATCTGCTGTAAAGCGATCTAATTCTTAGTTTTTTCATATTGCAGTAATTTTACATCTTTTGTGAGTCTTGTACATTTGACTAGTCAACTAAAACTTGCCGTTTCAAGTAAGTATGAAAATCTGCAGTGTAGCAATGCGATAAAATCATCATTGTTATAGTTGTAGATATTTATAGCGTTACAGTGTCACTGAAGCATGTGTCATCTTATCATCTGTGGCTGTGTTTTTTTGGGGTTTTTTTTTTTTTTTTCAGAAATTGTTGTGCTTACGTTTGTATTCCACAGAAGTGTCTGTATGGAGGAGCTGTTGCGGTTATGTGAAGTTGGTGGAAAGGCTGATGTAGAAACAATCTATAGTTAAAAATTGATGTACAGTGAAAGTCTAAATCCTCAGACGCTTTCATTTCTGGCCAGTGTAACTCTGTTTCCATGGCAACCTCTCCTTAAGTATTCAGGATTGCAGCACTGCACCTAAACTTAGGGTTTTTTTTTTATTCCTATAGTATAGGTATCATAACACAATTTCTGTAATAAATCAGGTAAACATGTTTTTTTAAACACAAATTTAATTTCAAGTGTTGACAGCACCTGGCATTAAGGAGGATCCCCTCAGAGATGTGAAAAGCAGACAGAGGTGTTACTCTTCCATAAAGTGCTTTCCAGAACAGGTGATACAGCAGAGAAAGAATAAGATGAAATATTTATGAGGCTTGGTGTTTACTAGTGAAGAAGATGCCCAACTCCCCAGATCTATTTTTTTTTCTCTCTCTCTCTCTCTCTTGTTATGCGTGGAAAAACACTGTCTGGAACATGAGTTAAAATACTCTCCAGATTAAATCTTCACCATCACTGGGTCATTGGGCTTCCCGCTAGATAATAACAGACACAACACTGTACCCTTTTTGACACACTAACCTTTCATTCCTCTAGATCACACAAAAATATTTTGTCAGTTCTTTTATGCACAAAAAAAGAAAAGAAAAGAAAAGAAAAGAAGAGCATGAAGGAGCTCAGAATTGTTCCCTTTCACTGTAACCTCAGACAACCTCTACACTGTGCAAAAAGGCACGAGCTAACCGTTGTTTCTTTTAAACAGGAGCCTAAGGTGGTTTTAATCACCGCCTCAATGCGATACACCTTCCAGATGAGACATGTAGGCTGTCTCGTGGCATCCTATTTTTTTTTTTTTTTTTCCCGGAGTAATACCAGTTGTGCTCCAGAGGATAAATTGCAGTTAATGTACTGTGCATGCAGTCTGAAGAACAGACTAGCTCTAGGGGGAGGGAAAAAAAAGCACAAACGAGAGGCTTGTAGTAACAAGTTTTGTATGAGTTAATGACACTAACAGGAATAATGTCTAACAATCAATAGAAGCAACACACCAATTTACTTCCCAGCAAGAAATTTAACAGCGTGACTGGCTACAGAGCAGTGCATGTCAGGCTCTGTGTTTTTGTGTGCTTCATCCACCTATTACTTACTGGATCTCTGCACAATAATACTGAGCTTAGTTATTTCTGCGTTATTTGAGCACTGCAGGCCTGACAGGTGCTTGGATAAAAGTGGAGGAATTTATTACAGCTAGAGTGGATAACAAGTTATAACTGCAGCATGCATATAAAAATCCAGTGGATAATAAATACAAATACATTTTGTTGTTTTAGAGTTATAACATTTTGCACCTATGAGATTATCCATGTGACAATAACCCTACAGTCTGTGATAGACTCGGACTGTAGGACGGAAATATTTGCTCACTTGTAATAAGGCAGGGTCTGCTGGAAAAAAAGTGATGAGATTATTATATGTGTAAGTATGTTCTATGCATCTTGGATGCCATTTAAACTGGATACTAAATTGCATTTGTAACAGTCAGACTGAAGTGCGAGTAGGAGTGAAAGACATGGCTCCATCATTATTTAGACCTTTGTCATGTGTCATTATGTGTCTTCAAGGTGTCCTGCTGACCAATTGTCTTCAGATTTTTTTTTCTACATCACTTCCGCTAGAAGGTCAAATTCATTGTCTGTCGCCACTGAAGCAAAAAATTTATTTAGCAAGGGTGAACAAAAAAACTAAATGTATCAAGACGTACGGGTTACTCCAACTGTTTTGGGCACTGGAAAAAGAAGAAAAAAGGACTACCACACCTGCACTAATACTCCCCAGATATTATTATTTTTGGTCCTTGTTGAGGCTGCCTCAGGACACATTAGTATTTGGACTACAGAAGATGTATGGTCAGATGAGTCCGGGGCCACCTTAGCAAGTGGTGGCCCACTTGCTGTCCAGTTGTGATCATTGAGGACCAACTGTTAGTATAGCAGGAATGCAACAAACCCATGCTGCTTATATTTTTGATTTATCATGAAAATGATAGACAAACCCATAAGATGTGTTTTTTGGGCACCACTTCACAACCACAGATATTCAGATTATTTTTTCTCTTAGCTAATTATGGAGTTTAATTGGCTAATTGTTTCAATCTTAATACACCATTTATAATGGAAGCAAAGAGAAAGATTTTAATTTTTGCCAAAATGTCAACATGCAAAATTTAAGTCGTTTTAAAACCGTCTCAAATGAAGGCAGAATAAGCAGAAGAGTCATGAGACTTTGGATGAGGTGCTCTAGACAGCCTGGAAGAGGTGGAGGTAGGGAGGAGGAGGGTTTTACAATAGACAGCCCGAAAGGGAGATTGATAGATCACAGTGAATTTAAAGAACAGGGACGGGAGGCTGGTTCAGTGAATGTGGGCATATAAATCACTGGAAAAGAATAGTAAGTTTAAAATTTGAATGACAGTGTGTGAAAACAGAAGCAATGAAGAAAACAGGGCAGCAAGAATAGCCCATATCACCAACATCGATTTTCCACACTGGGTGACATACCCGCTGAGAAAAAAAACTCTGATTATTGGCGACTCCATACTCAGAAACATGAAGTTAGAGACTCTGGTGACCATAGTTAAGTGTTTTCCAGGGGCCAGAACAGGCAACACTGAATCCAATTTAAAAATGCTGGCTAAGGATAAACATAGATTTGCTAAAACTGTAATTCACGTTGGCAGTAGCGACACCCAGTTGGGCCACTAAAATTAATAATGCGATGGTTTGTAACTTTGCCAAACCAGTGTCAGACTCCTCTGTAGTTTTCTGTGGTCCCCTCCCCAATTAACTTGGGATGCCATGTATAGCTGCGTGTTGTCCTTCAATCACTGACTGTCTAAGGTGGTGTCAAGAGGGCTTTATAGATACCTGACAGACTGTCTGGGGAAAACCTGTTCTTGTTAGGAGAGATGGCATCCATTCACTTTGGATGATGCAGCACCCCATCCCCACAGAGACTGTGCCTGCTCCCAGAGCACCTACAATATTTAAACAAAAATCAGCAATAACATAAAAATTCACATAAAAAAAAAAAAAACATTTTCAACAGCACTAAAGAGCAAAACAATGAAATGTGGATTATGAAATATTAGATCTCTCTCTCTCTTCTAAGTCTCTGTGAGTAAATTATTTAATAATTGTTCAATATATTGATTTATTTGTGTCAGAGAAACCTGGTTGTTGGCAGGAAGAATATGTTCGTTTAAATGAATCAAAACCCTCAAGTTATGCTAACTGTCAGGGGCCTTGAAGCACAAGCTGAGGATGAGTGACGGCAATCTTTCACTCCAGCTTACAAAGTCCTCAAAAGAGTTATAATTCAGTTGAATGTCTTCCTCTTGTATAAAACCTGTTGTCATTTATCATCCACCTGTGCCTTACTCAGACTTTTTGTTTGATTTATCTGATTGAATTTAGGATCCTTCTTCTCACATACATAGTCTTGAATAATCACACCCAACCATGTCTTAAGTACGGTTTAGTATCATATTATCCCAATAGAGCACTTTGCTGTCAGACTGCTGGTTTACTTGTGGTTCCTAGGGTTTCTAAAAGTAGAATGGGAGGCTGAGCCTTCAGCCATCAGGCTCCTCTCCTCTTCTCTGTGGAACAAATTCCCAGTTTCAATTGGGGAGACAGGCAGCCTCTCTACTTTTAAGATTAGTCTGATGATGCCCTGAACATTTCTTCGCCTGTCACCTCCTTTCACTCCTCATGTGTTTATACACCACTGCTTCATATCAGTAAATTTTGTCTTCTTGCTCCCAGAATTTTTTTTGTCCTGTGTCTCGTGTGTGCTCCCCCTTTTTTTCCCCCTTCTAGTTCCACTTACCCCCCAACTAGTTGAGGCAGGTGGCTGTCCCACCCTGACCCTGGTTTTGTTAGAGGTTTCTTCCTGTTAAAAGGGAGTTCTTTCTTCCCAACAGTTGCCAAGTGCTTGCTCATAGGGGATTATCAGATTGTTGGGATTTATCTCTAATATTGTAAGGTCTGAACCAGGCCTGTCTTGAAAAGTATGTTAATGCATTTTGAAATGAGTGGCACACATGATCACATGAAAATAATAGTTCTTTCACTTGGAAAAAATATGATCACAGTATATGTTCACCCTTAAAATGTATGTTTCACCTAAATGGCAAAACAAACTACACAACTACACATTTCCAGGAGACAGACTCAGACTCAATGTATGATAATCCAGGAACCACTGAGTAACACCACTCTTATATGCCTTCCCATAATTCCCCCAGACAGTTGAATATGAATGTTTACATCTACTCAGCTAACCCTGTTGTCATACTTGCTTGTTCTTTTATGACTTGCTTTCCACTATAGCGCCAGTCACCTTTCAACATATAAGACTTGAAATCATCCAGAGTGACTGAAAACACACTCTTCATGGATAACAGTTTATCTCACACCAGGAAAAGTAACAAAAGAAACAACTCTTTGAAAAAGTGTCCCATTAAGTAATTACTGAGAGCCAGCATGCACAATAGCAGGGCCTCAGAACCAGCCCACCTAAATACAGTGCAGCCACACTTGTTTTTTTCCTGGTGCTGCACGTCTGCTGCTGCTGTGCAGCTCTGCAAATGACAAGCGATTGTTCTAAATATATACATATATTAAAAAACAAAACAAAATAAAAACGTTGATCTTGCATGTCTGAAAAATAGAAACAAGTCGTGATATAATGACATATTAATAGCGTTGCAGGTCATTTTCGCTGTTCTGCTGCAGCACGGATAGTGACCTGACTTTGACTCGCTGGATGAATCACAACTACTACATGTGGTCTTAAAATACATCAGAAGTTTAGATAAGTGTCCCATTAACACCAGTAATGCTGTTCAGCCGTATGAAGGCTTAAATCCCAAGCCAGAGGCAATCTGTTCGTTAGTGGAGGTGAATCTTGAGAGCTGAAAATAAACTGTAGCTGCCAGTAACAGACGTTTAGGTTGCTGCAGCCATGAAACTCATTAGTGTGCTGCAACCAAATTCATTTTATAATTTCCACACCACTCCTGTGTGAATGCTATGTTTTCTCTTTCCCATGGAGCCAGCGTGCATCTATGTAATTTAAGACCATGCACTTTTCGGATCAGAAACGTAATAACTAACAACGATAAACAAGCTAATGATTTATTTCATGGGGGCCTTATTTTCATTACAGAAGCAAAAGATGTCTGTCAGCACATTAGTCTGTCCCTGAAATTTTGCATCATGTTTTAGGCCTAACATGGTGGCAAAACACAGTCGAAATCTTCACAAGCCCCGAAAAGTGTTTCTAAATTCACTCATCGGCTATGAAAAGCAATGATTCATGAGCATAAAGTGTATCATCAGCATAAACCCTTTATCTTTTCAGTGAGATGTGACTTTCATGCAAATGTGTCGAGTATGATCATTACACTTGCTGTGAAATTCATAGAGTGCTGCAAATAAGTCATATTTAGAAATGTTTTTAAGCACATTTGCCAAGGTTTTTAAGGATTTATACTTCACGATAAACTCAGCTGCCTTAGTCTTCATTTAGTTGGTTGTATTTGTTTGCTCAGTGAGTTTTCAGTTAGATTTTGCTTCACTCTTCTGGTGACGCAGCACTTTCGCACCACGGGCAAACACATTCAGCTTACTGCACTAACTAATAAACTCAGTGTTTCTAAATGATTTTCCACTGTGTCGTACATGAAACACTGACTCACGCTTCATCTCTTGAGTTGGTTCTGAGGCCAATTATGAGGCAAATTATGGGTAAAACATCAAAAACACTTTTTTTTTCCATCGATTAAGTCGTGCATTGATTTCGATTGTTTTCAGAGATTTCTTTCAGCCCCCTCTTTTTCATACTGCTACAAGGATTTGTTATGAATTACTGTTATGGAATAAAAAAAATAGAATATCCCAGCTATCTGCTCATTTTAAAATGAGTGTAGGTGGCAGGGGTGGTTGCTTATAGAGTGGAGCAGCTACTAATGTTTATTCATGCGTTTTTGTATGCATAAATACTGTGTTTTACTGGAGAGATCAGCCCTGAACGATGAATCTTCTATCTTTTTTTCTGTTTTGGAATTGCAGTGTGTCTGTTTTAAATGAAGTTTGTGTCTGTGTTAAAGTTTTAAGACACGATGCAGAAAGTATTATTGTTTGGATTCATCTACATGAACAGATGTTCAAGATTCATAATCAGAATGTGGAATTAGCAATAAAAAAGGAATTAAAGAGCCCTGGCACTCAGTTTATGTAAATAAAAAAACAATGAATACTGATTTGTGTGGAGGAAAAACTATTAAGTTATATAATATGAATGTCATACCATCAATTAAGTTGTTGTGCAACAAATACACATACTTGGAAAATGAAATTAAGAGTAATAATCTCTTTGATGTCTAGCGGTAAAGCCAGCCAGCATAATTAATTGGGAACATTCATTGCCACTGATTAGCAGAGCAGCCAATGTCATGGCTTGATCTGTGCTTTATCATCAGCAGCAGTAATTGAAATGAACACTGAGACCTTTCTTTTGCGCCAGAGGCCTCATAGTTTCATTCATATGAGTAAGAGGCCATTGCCCCGGAGATCTGGGGTCACCTGACGTCAGCTGCAGACGCAAACCCCGGGTATGAGCCAGCTGTGAAAGACCAGAGGAGCTGACCATAATTCATTCTGAGTCATTAAAGCGAGAGCATGTCCTATCATCTCAGTGTCATGCTCCCTGTCTTAGCCCTGCGGGTCAAAGGGTTAAAGTGGGTTCAGTGGGGAAGTTAGAGTCGCAGCTCAGGTGAGAGTGAGAGTTTCCAATTAAATCTAATGTGCTCAGGGTGAGAGCTCCTGAGAGAAGTGTCTGTCCCTGCAGAGATCCACCTGTGTGGCTGAGGAGATAAGCCACGTGTTGAATACCTTTCAGCTCTCTTGTTAAAATGTTTTCAATTTGACTTTAATATATTAACCTCACCTGCAGCTTTACCTTGATATTTAAGTCATTCTTTTATATATTTATTTTTGTATTTTATTTTAAATGCCGCAGTAAAGAATCAGGTTTTGCATGTATTTCTCAGTAAAAAAAATAATTGCAGAGGTTTTCTGATCTAATGCTGGATGGTCTGCGACGCAGCTAATACAGCTGCAAGAAAAATAAAGACACATAATAACAGAGTTCTATATAAATGTAACGCAATGTGTCACAATACTCCTGCATTAAATACTAACTTTGTGAAGCATACTGTTCCATTTTATGAGAGTGTCAGAGAGGTGTTCATTCGGCTAATGTCTGAGTCTAGATTGTGCTGTAGTTGCACTCGACTGGGTAATTGGGTTTTATTTGTAATATATTTCAGTTCATTACAACAAAAAAAATTTGAGCTTCATATTCACCATAAAGACAGTGTTTCATAATCTAAATACTGTAAGCATCACAGATTTATTTCAAAGATGATTTGCTTATCTTTAAAATGTGTTCAACATATTTTGTCCAACACCTGTAGCAACTAGTGTGAAACTGCTGCTCTGCACACATCATTTTGCCTTCATGTTGTACCATGAAATTAGCAATGGGAGTTTTAGGTAAATAAAGGTATTCTAGGAAGATGCATAAGATTAACATCTTATGGCTACTACACATACATTAATTGCTCTGGGGCTGAACCCCTCATAATAGACAATGCAACAAACTAGCTATGACATATCGGATTCATTATCCCTTTCAGATGCTGTCATCCTAAAGGGGTGAGCATGGTAATTGTGTCTTTAGGGATTTGTCAAGTCTCTGTCAGATGGCGATAAATCACTGGTAGAAGAGGTGTGGTAGCAGACCTGGAATGAACTTGTTGTGTGATGAAATAGCAATACCCCAGTTTGTTGCGTCACGCTACTCAGAGTGAGAGAAATAGCTGACTTGGTTTGAGTAGCTGTTGTCTCTGAGAAGATGTGTGTACCATGCTGTTGTGAGGACACTTCTTTTTTTTTGATTAATAACACAAACTGGAGACCTCAACATTGACATGACTCCAGCCATAATAGAGGACAGACACTCAGAGCAAGTGTTACGTTGTTATGTTGTGCTCTGCTTGTTTAAGAGGTTATCACCCTGAAGAAGGTTGTGATGCACTCACAGCATTGATTTGTAGAGCTGTGACCATCCCTGAAGTGCAGGTGAATCAATCCTGAGGCCTAAACACGGAGCCACATGAACATGTTGTTCTGAAGGCTTGTCTTCTTTCAAAGGCCTCCTCTGGGATGTCTCTTTCTATTTTTGCCACTCAGACATGATTTGGTTTACTGGAATAATGTGCTCTCAAGCTTAAGTGACAAACTTGAAAAAAAAAAACCAAGGCATTCTTTCTTAACAGTTACTTCTTTTTAATACCATCCAAGTGAGATCTCTTAAGGCTTGAAAATCCCTCTTTTGTCTGCCCCCTCTAAGCTGTAACTCATTTTTTATGACTTAAGAAGATTTAATAGTGGTGATCAATATAAGATTATAGCTTCCACTCATTCAGTCTGTTTTAAGAAAAGAAAATGGCTTTCTGATCATTTCTGAACTCAATATACTTTATAATGAGAAGTAAATCTTTCATATTCTCAGATGGTGTGGACACCCACCCAGTGTGATTTCTCCTGTATGGCCAATAAGGGCTGTTTGGCCTAACGGAAATCCATTGATTGGCATTTTGCTCAGTTGCATCCCTTTATGACAGTATCAGCTTTGCCTTCATTTGGTAATATGTGCTCTTCTGGCTGTGTTAATGGCCCTCAGCCATATGTTCCTGTAGCCTGCCCGACACCCCACCTTGTGTGGAGATGCTTGGCAGCCCCACTCCTATTCCTTTTCCTTCCTTCCCTTTCCAACAGCCTCCACACTCAAGCAATTGCCACAGCATCCAGGCTCTCCCCTCCCCCATAGCAGTGCACTTCCCCTGCCTTTTCCCTCCATCAGCTTCCTTGTTGTTCTCATTGCTCAGCCCCACGCTGTAGGGCTGGAATAGAATCTGAGAGCTGCAAGCAACTTGAAGCCACCTTCACAAATGGATTATGCACTAAAACAGTATTTAATGAAGAGAGGGGACTTATTTGCATCTTTGAAAAGTCCAACTGTGAAAAACAGGTCACTGAATGCTTCTGGATTTCTCTACAGTTTACCACTTGATGGTGGTCACCATAGAAACAGCTGATCAGGACTTGTGGCCGCAATAGCACTATCACTATCACTATCACTATCAAATGAGAAATTTTAATTTAGTACAATAAAAATTTATTAATGTATCATGGTAGAATTTCACTGAAAAGAACTACACATTAAGCCACTACAAACTTCAAAAACATATTATTCAGACCTGTGAACTGAACTTTCCTTTCTTCAGTATGGCATCCATCATCATCATCACGCTCTGCTGTCCTTCAGCTTTTCATTACCTAACGTGGAACTGGGCATACTCCTCCCTTATTCCAAAAATGGAGAACAGGCCAGTTATGATGAATTAATTGTCATACCTCATAATCACGTGTTGCAGACAAAGACATGTTGTGGACAGCCTTGGCTCCAGCAAATGCTTGACAATGGGAGCAGTGCACAGATAAAAGGCTGAATCTTGAATAATGTTGTGCAACGCTGCTCTGTGTGTGCAACGTCCAGATTCTCATGCTTGTTTTTGCTAGCATTTTTCTCATACATAACACTTGAGCTGTTTCCACAGCCGTGATAGACTGTCAGGGGACTTTGCTGACAGCACTGCGCTGGTGTATGTGTGTGTGTGTGTGTGTGTGTGTGTGTGTGTGTGTGTGTGTGTGTGTGTGTGTGTGTGTGTGTGCGCGTGTGTGTGTTTGTGTAAAACCATTTGAGTGACTGAGTGAACGGGAGAGCCAGACAGAGAATGAGTGAGGGATGAGGAGGTTATTTGTGATTTTGTCCCTAAATATGAGGTTGTGAAGAACTCTTTGACACCCACCTTCCTTTTTTTTTTTTTCTGGTCAGTAGCATTTAAATGAGAAATCATTTGAATAAACCTTCATTTTCACATAGACGTCAATTTTGAGTGTCGTTCGCTTGGTGGCTCTGGGTTGTTTAATCATACAATAGCTCTGATTTATTTATTTGAAAATCTAGATTGAGACTCTGCCTAGATAATTTGACAGAGCTGAAATTAATAGGGCTCTGCTCTCACGTCTGCCCCTCGACTCTACTCTGTCCTCAGTGTGTCAAGTGCAGATTTGCATCTGAGAATCTGACTGAGCCGAGCACCAAACGGATATGATCCTGCAGCTTTTCCTGCCTGGATAAGCTTCTTTTAGACAATCGTGTCTGTGAATACCACTTGTTTTTTTGTTTTTTTTCCCCCAGCTACTATCAAGTAACACTGGCAGGCTGCCTCTGAGTTTACAGTGCTTTTCTGTTCCAGCCACCAAAGAACCTATTTTATCTTTGCTGTCACTCTGCTTCACTTTGTTAGCCCAGAGAAGCAGCTAGCTCTGTCTTATCATGAAAAGTGCATTTATTTGGAGTATCAAGCTGAGATGGCTTTTTGGGCACCTAAATCTCAAAGCTTATTCTTGACGCAATTTCCTGTCCCTATTTTTTTTTCATTCCATTGTGTAATCAGTCAGTGAAATAATTCAAATGCAGTGCAGACAGGGCACCTGTAGTCTCTACATCTCAGTGCTCTCTACCCATTTCCACAGGTATGAAATATACCTGCGAGTTCATTTTTAAACATGGTTGTTGCCGAGTTGACAAACCCAAATCTTACCACGTAACACATCTGTGTGCTTGTTCTCTGTTTTCCATGTTCTTTCCTCCCTGAAATTTACTTTTAATGAGCTGCATTTTTATTTCTGTGCTGAATTGCTGGGTTCAGCAGCGGATTATTCAAATGTTATTCACGCTGTTACATGAATATTACATACCATGTAAGCCTTGTTCTGAAGAAATGGGGGTGGGGGGGTGGGGGGGCTTCTGATGGGATTTCTAACTTTACAGGATTAAAATAACTTTGGCCAGAAAATATTACACATCACATGTAGGCATACTTATATAAAAACATTGAATAAATCCTTAAAATGTTTTTTAAAAGTTCACAGGTATCAATATTTGCATTTTGGTATTCTTTGAGAATATATGATTTTGTTTAAAAAACTGTGCAATAAGTGACATTTCTAATTGTTCCTTTAGATTTTCTTCATTTGTATACAATAAAAAAAACAATATGCTGGATGTTCAGGTAAAATGGGAAATGTTTCTCCTTCGGTTCATCTTGAAGGATGATCATCAAAACTGAAGAGTCACAGTTTTTACCTGATAGCAGCAATATGAATAAAATGAAGTAACAATTACAGCATGGGACAGATGGACTATTACATCATTATCACACAGCTGCCATGTTACAGAACAGCATTGTTAAATAATTATTTCACTGTCTTTGACTTTGGAGCAGCTGAACCATCTATACATTATTTACATTTTTTTAGCCCTGTGACACTCTGGCGACCTGTCCAGGGTGTACCCCGGCTTTCGCTCTACGGCAGCTGAGATAGGCTCCAGGTCTCCCCACAACCCTGAATTGGATAAGGGGAAGAAAATGTACGGATGGATATTTAAATTTTTTTCACCCCTTATATCGCCAACATTGACATCAATTCACAGTTGTGTTTCTGGCCAGCTGGGAAATCTAAATCTGCTCTTCACTCTTCTTTTAGCTCTGACCAGCCAATCGGTAACTTTGTCTGCGTTTTGATGTTTGGTATTCAGTGCAGAACTTTTGCTTCTAATGTTGTATTTGTCTGTAGTGGAATGGCTACTTTTACTGAAGGACTTTGCACTTCTTGTAACACTCACTTAGGTTAATTGAGGGACTGAAAGCAGATAATAACTTGATCCGAGTCTACCCTCTTTCCTCATATGTTGCTTGACAGCATACAGTAAGTGCCTTTGTAGTGGTTCAGTAATTTGCAACTATTATCAGTAAAAAAAAGAAAAGAAATCTGACAAGAGGAGAGATATATTCACAACATGTTGTAAATTGATAATAGTGAGAAACTGTGAGTTCTTCCATGAAACTTATGTATTGTTGATAAAACAGCCAAAAGCACCCTGATTTCTCTTGCTGAAAAGCTGTAACAGGGATGTTGAGAATCTCTTGTAGCGCGGCACTTTATTGAGAAGGGCCACTCCACAGAGGATTTGAAATATACTGGTATTGCCTTATACAGTCACAGAGGGGAACAGATAACGATTTACTGAAATTAGAAGTGTAATGGATCCACAGAGTTACAAATTTCTCTCCTAATGGGCTGAATGAGGAATCGCCTCTTTAACAATTCCAATGATGTTTTTTCCCTCTTGTTTTCTTCTGGCCTCTATTTTCCTTAACAGAGTCAGTGAAACCTGAATTAAAGAACTAATGAAACTGATTACATGTTGAATTATTATTATTAAGAATAAGAATAAGAATAAGAATAAGAATAAGAATAAGAATAAGAATAAGAATAAGAATAAGAATAAGAATAAGAATAAGAATAAGAATAAGAATAAAAATAAGAATAACAATAAGAATAACAATAAGAATAAGAATTACAACATGGAGATCTTATTCCTGCAGTGTTCTTCTTGAAGTAATGGGATGAACCAAAAACCCAGGGGTGGTTAAAAACCCATGCAGTTCCAGTGGTACCAGCTCAATGTAACTGGGCAGCCTTTGTCACTTATTGTGTGTCAAGGCAAGAAAACTGTAGAAAACAGTAATGAGCACAAAGTATAAAAGCGTGAGTAAAAAAAAAATCATGTTATGTGTGAGCTTTTGCTTTCACTTTTTGACATATGTTAACTGATGTTACCAACACCTCTAAGTTGAAGTGACAACACCGCGCACCACATATCAGAAACGTATTTTTTTTCTCTCTCTGCTGTGATGTCCTACTGTTGTTCCCAGAAGCACAGAGCACAACAGATATGTTTATTTATTTATTTTTTTGTTTGTTGCATTCTTTTTGTTTTTTGTTTTTTTTTAACTTCTGTTTTGTGTGTGTTTATGACGCAGTGTTCATGTGATGCATGAAAGATCATCCGAGGAAAACAGTGCAATATTCTGCACAAGTGATGGATGAAAGTGCAAGAGAAAATTGCTCTGTGCTTTATTAAAAATGACATTTGTATTATGAGTTTTGGGCTTCGCCGATGAGATGTCACCAGAATATATGTTTTCCCTGCTTCACCAAAAGGCAGACACTTTTGAACTGTGTGGTTTTGTGTTGCAAAAGGTCACATTTCAGTGACAATAAAACTATTCTTGTCTGGCTCCGGAGTCATATTGAGGATCTGAGCTATTCCTCTATGGAAAATCCATTTTGAGCAGTTGGGTTGTGTGTGTGTGTGTGTGTGTGTGTGTGTGTGTGCTTTCTGTTGAGACTTTTGTGTTGTTTCAGTGCTACTTTTGACCAAACTAAGCAGAGAAAAGGTTTATGGCTGTCACATGCACACATTTCTACAGTTTTGTTTCCATAGAAACGCTGAGTTCTGGGCAGGCGTGCATTTAAGAGTTACATAAGGCTTTACCAGTAATAAATCTTACAATCCGATATGGGCATTCTCATTTGAGTAGATTTCTATTTTTAGCAATGATACATAGTAACTGTAAAAAAAAAAAAAAAAAAAATCTAAATTAGGTTTTATGTTTTCTTACTGCTTCTATTTTAGGCTCTGCAACTGCATTCTGTTATATGATCTGGTGGAGTCCCTCTAACTGATAAAATGCTTAGATATACACAGCATAATGTTTAAATTTCCATTAAAAATTTGCAGTGTCGTGGCCTTACGGAAAGTCAAGGTGCACAGTTCATTATCACTGCTGTGTCTGTTACACCGTGGCCATATGAATGTGGGCGTTGCAGAACAGCAGGTCTTTAGCAACACAATTGTACATATCTGATGCAACCGTGTCTATAATTATGCAATGGCTCAAGCATCAACTCTTGAATAATGTATGGAATTCAAATCTATATTAATGATCATGATTAAGTCTAGTGCTATTGTTAGTCTTTGAAGAATGATACAGCGGATTAGATCATTGACATCAGAGAGATTTCTCCTTTAGAGCGCTGAGTGGGTTGAGAGGAAGGGGAACAGGTTGAGCAAGGATTCGGCCCCAGGCCTGCAGGGTTCAGGGGTTTCCAGAGACAGAGGTCTTACAGTAACTCCTACACCATCTGCAGGACTAATAGAGTGTTATTAATAGATGTAAGATGACGCTATTTGGGCTTTGTTTTTACTGTAGCAACCCTTTTCACTTCTTTTGTTCGAGCCTTTTTTTTTTTTTCCTTAATACAGTGTTGATGTTTTAGTCTTTTAGATACAATATCAATGTCCAATTAGCACTGAGTGAAGTGTTTGATAAAGAAGGTGCAGATCATTTGTGGTGGTGATTAAATAGCTGTCAGAAGATGTAATCTGAAGGCATTTTCCACCAGAATTTTCTCACAATCAGTATATATACGCCTGTTGATGGTGATGATGTTTTGGCTGGAGGAAATTTAACAGGCTTACTATGCAATATGATTGCAATTCAGGCTTAACTCTCTATTGCTCTAGCCCTACAGTTCTCATTAGCTTTGCCCACTTTATTCAGTGCAGCACACTTGCATATGCCCAAAGGCTTGGGGGACTTTGAAGCAATAGTGCAGAAGTAATACTTTGAATACCCTAAACGCACTCGATGTTCAGTCTCTCGCACATCTGTGATTGTGTACAGAGCTGTTATCAGTGAATTATTTTATGACCTTGGGAATCAGGCAGAATCGCAGATGCTGCTAGTTTCAATGATGACATCCTCGCAATCAGCAGCAGTGTCTCACTGTGAAAGAGCGCTTCTCTTAGTTTGGACCCAAATGTCGCTGCTAGAACAATATTAGTTTGGTAATTAAAATGTGTGATAATTATGAACTGCAGTCGCTGATTTCCTGATGGAGTTCAACAAGTTTTAACATGAATGTCCCAGCCATTCAACTGTGTGAAATGGGTTTTATTTTTTGAACTGATATAACCAATTTAGTATTTTGTTCAAGATGTAAACCTAATTATAGTTTTTCCAAGCTCACTTTCAGTTAGAAATTAAAATTGTTTATTCAGCAGAATGTTAATTATGCTAAGAAAAGGCTTTCCTGTAAGCAGTGGAGTGTGACATAACACACACACAACTTTGATAGCAACTGCTGAATAATGACGATGAGTAATCACTAATAAGCATCCAATAACTTTGGATGAAAACAAATGTTTAATGCTGTTTAATTCAAACCTTGGGATTTTTCTAATTGCATTAATTAGTTTCTGAGGATGTGAGGGGAGCAGCAGGATTTTAATTCCCCAGCGAGGGAACATTTATTCCAAATGTATAATAGTTGGCTATCATCTGCCAAATTTGCAAGGCATGGTTACAAGTACGCACACAAGCCAGACACATGCTAAACAGGCTATTGTGTTTTAATTTGTAATCTCCAAAGGACAGAATTGAACACTTTTACCCAAATTGTCACACTGGTTTTGGCTTAACAATGTCATGAAAAAGGATAATGAGCATTTTGTGTGTGTATCTGTGCTTTGGATAAAATCTGATTCCCCTTTAGTGTGTTAGAAGTTTTTTTTTTTTTTTTTAACTGCAAGCTACACCTCTTTAAGCTTCTGCCTTTAGCCATTATTACTGTGAGGTTGCCTCTCCAGCAATTCTAACAATCTTAATCCGCTATCTTTTGTAGCTACTATCCATCCTTCAGGCGTGGACAGAACTCTTAAGAAGCATAAGAGGTGATATGAGGAGGTCTTTTTTTAACTAGAAGACTTACTTTCACTTTATTTAAAGCACTGAGTCATGATCTGTATTTTTGTACCTGTCTGCCTCAACCTGTTCTTTATGGGAAGACTCTGATAAACAAAACATACAGTAAACATAATACTGATATCCATTTTACTCTTTGAATACATGACAGTTGCAGTGGAAGTTCCTTACTAATGGTAATTTTAAATTAAAGTGGGGTTTTGTAATTAATATTATTATTCTTCTAAAACACATGCGGCCAATTACTCAGCTATACTTTTGATTATTGTTCATGTTAGCCTGGAAATTGCTAATAAACATCACATTTAGGAAGTGAAAATCAATTAAGCTTTTTATTTAGGCAGCTGGCTCAGTAATACAGTAAATGCTTATTCATTGAGGCAGCTTTGTTTGCAATATTGTTTGCTTTGTCATCTAAAAATGGCACTGGTGAATAACATATTGGTTCTTATGGAGCAGTGCCAAGCACATAATTAAATCAGGGCTCAGTTGTATAATAGTGGAGCCACAAAACATTTCATATTTAAATTTTGGTGTTTACTGTACTGTTATATAGCAAGTCAATGACACATTATTTGTGAAGCTTAAAGGGTCTTCTGTCTTTTTTTGACAGGGATGACCTGCCAAGCAAGGACATCATACACAGAGGATGAGGTTCTGTGGGGACACCGCTTCTTCCCGGTCATATCCCTGGAAGAGGGTTTCTTTAAGGTGGACTACTCTCAGTTTCATGCCACATTCGAGGTGCCCACCCCTCCTTATAGCGTGAAGGAACAGGAGGAGGCCCTGCTTCTCTCCTCGCCCCTCATGGCTCCATCCCTGTGCAACAGTGGGGAGAAGAACAGTTCTCTGGACTGCTTGGAGACCCTGGAGGACAATGACAGCACCACCAAGCTGCCTACCAAGCTCCAGAAGATCACAGGGCGGGACGGCCTGCCCAAGAAGCTACTAAGAATGAGCTCCACCACCTCAGAGATGACTTACAGCTTTGGCGACCTGCCCATGAAGTTGCAGCGAATCAGCTCTGTTCCTGGCGTTTCTGATGACAAGCAGGCTGGTAAGGCCTCCAAGATCAGCACAGAGCCCATCAGTAAGTCAGTGGCGGACCTACCTCCAAAGTTGCAGCGACTGGCTGGGGGAGGGGCAGGGAGGATGGACGGACACCTGCCGCCTAAACTTAGAAAGATGAATTCGGATCGCTTCACATAAAGCAGGCAAAATATTTTAACTTGTGCCATCCAATTTTATTTCCCTAACTGAAGTCCTTGTACTATTCCCAATTTATTAATGGACAATATTCTTATATTAAAAGAAATGTAGAATATGTGCACAAAAACCTTATATAAAGTAGGGGGATGGAATTGAGCACTTTCGTCTCTGGATGTAAGTGTACATGCTATGATGAAAGACCTCTGATTTGTTTTTTTTTTTGTTTTTTTTTTAAAGGACGATGTACAATTAGCACAATCTGGCATGTAAGAAACAGCGCATGTAGAACAGAATCTAAATAATTTCTGGCATGACATTTATTGATATATTATTTTACAAAAATAATTTCATTAGTGAATTTGCAGACGGTGGAACAATTGCACAAAGCCATATGATTTTCAACAAGGAAAACCTACATTACATGGTTCTAATTTGTGGTGACGAACGGCACATACATTTGTTTTGAGTTGATTGCTTTTGTTGTTTAATGTAAAATCGTGGCAATGTTATGTTAATTGCATGCTCCTCTTATTGACTTAGCTATACAAAGGTAATAGACAAAGATGTTTAGCCTTAACTATATTACCTTGTTTCCATTTTCATGTTTGTTCACAGCCGTATTTTTGGTATTTCATATATAGACTATTTTACCATGTGCGATTTTATTAGATGATCAAATACAAAATAAGTTGCCAAATGATGCGTTTTACATTTAGGAGTGCATTATCAGCATCATATGACCTATCTGATCTGGGCACAATGCTATACAAGTTTCACTTATTAAAGTAACACTTAAGTTGAAAGAGTAAATATTTGTTCTTGATAAGCACAAAGCAATCATTATATTACACCCTGTGATATTAAAACGCATTTATGGGCATTCTGTCTTAAATTAACTGCTTAAAGCAGTAGTCTAGTACTGTGCAATCACTTTGTTTCATTATATAACAAAATGCAATCTACAGTAGGCCTGTGTGGTCATACAAGACACTCCTTTAGAATTTCAACTTAGGTGTTACTGCTTAGATTTACCGGGCCTATAAGAAATCATAATCTTTGTTTTAGGGGCCCATAATATCCCTCCTCTGTGATGAAAGCAATAATATTATAATGACTATAATCTTTATATAGCCACAGGGTCTACCACAGCCCCATATTCATTCTGTTGACTGAATCCATCCCATGAAATCTGGTTTTCTCTAAATGCATCAAAGACATTGTATGATACCCAATCTCTTCAGGAATAAAGATCTAAAGTAACTGTTGAGCATTTTGCTCCTTTGACTGGCTGTAACGCATGCTTTACTTGTTTAGTGAAAAAATGTCACCGTGCAGAGGGTAGTCAAAATCATGGAAGAGCAGCACCACTGTTTCTTCACTGTTAATAGCTGACCTGTGTAGCAGCATCTACTACCATGTTAGTAAGCCAAAGCTAAGTACTGTACAGCCAATGGCACTTTATTAAGTACACTTGTTCAACTCTTTCTTAATAGATTTGCTAAGAAACAGGATTGTGTTTAGTAGATATCTAATCCACCAAACACATGACAACAACTCAGTGCATTTAGGCATAATCAAAATAACCTGCTGAAGTTCAACCTGAGCTTCAGAATGGGGTGGAAAGGTGATTTAAGTGAATTTGGATGTGGCCTGGTTGTTGATGCCAGATTGGCTGGTCTCAGTATTTGAGAAACTGCTGATCTACTGGATCTTCCGCACACAACCATCTCTAGGGTTTACAGAGAAAGGTCCAGTGAGCACCAGTTCTCTGGGTGAAAGTACCTCCTTGATGCCAGAGGTCAGAGGAGAATGGCCAGATTGCTTCGACCTGATAGGAAGGCAGCAGTAACTCAAATAACCACTCATTATAACGAGTTATAAAGATGGGCTACAGCAGCAGAAGACCGAGTGTCATTCCAGTTAGCCAAGAAAAGGGAACTGAGGCAACAGTTCACACCAAAATTGCATAATAGAAGATTGGAAAAACCTTGCCTAGTGTAATGGGTCTTGATTTATGCTTTGGCACTCAGATGGTGGGGTCAAATTTAGGTGTAAACAACATGACAACATAAATCCATTCTGCCTTGTAACAATGGTTCAAGTGTAACGGTGTGGAGATATTTTCTTGTATACTTTGAGCTCCTGCTGATTGTGCACTGTTTAAACAGCCTACCTGAGTTTTGTTGTCCATGTTCATCCCTTTATGATCACAATGTACCCATCTTCTGATGGCTGCTCTCAGCAGGATAACATGTCTCAAAGCTCAAATAATCTCATACTGATTTCCTGAACGTGGCCTCTACAGTCACCAGCTCTAAATCCAGTGGAGCACCTTTGGGATACAGTAGAAAAGGAGATTCACATAATGGATGTGCAGCAACTGTGTGACGCTATCGTGTCAGTATGGATCAAAATCTCTGAGGAATGTTTCCAGCACCTTGTTGAATCTACGCTACCAAGAATTAAAGCAGTTCTGAAGGCAAATGGAGGTCCAGCCCGGTACTAGCAAGGTGTACCTAATAAAGTGTCTGGTGAGTGTATAGTCAGTTTGTCTGGTAATAGCAGTTTTGTCTGTTTTACATGTAAGGAACACTTTAATATTTTGATAAATAAGTTATTTTTTTCAGAGATTAACATGAGACTACAGCTATTGCTTCACTTCTTTTCCTACTCAAGGATTAAAAAAAAAGATCCACTTGCCACAGCATGATGATAATCATCATTGATACATTATATCGTGTTGTTTAAGCTCCCTGTTTTGCCATTTGTAATTTAACTAGTAGAAAATCCCAGGCAGTTTAATTAACCAGTTATTAACATTTACTTTGTAAACGCAGCAGAGGGACATGCATTGTGTATTTTTAATCATCAGATTTGGAGAGTGCTGTTAAAAATGATATACTTCAATGATCACTCCAGATCTCTGTGCCAAATTGATACTGGCAAGGAGATAACTGAACCAAAATCCCATCAAAGGCTGAGGGGCACAGATTATTTTTGAGAGGATCTTTTTACAGTTAGTGGCACATTCTGCAGCCCTTTAAAATATATATCACTACGGCTTGTGGATGATCGTGTTTTTGCACATTTAACTTTTCTTACTGACAACACACACACACACAGGCCTGCAAAGTGATACAATCTATTTCTAAATCGGGCCAAAAATTGAGTCAGATAAAGGATCCCACATTGACAGAGCCAGTGACACTGTGAGAAGTCTTTTCTTCAGCGTCTTTCATTGTTTTGATCAGACTCTGTGTAATCGCTGCTGCTGCTCGTATTTCACAGCACACCATTGTTGCTGTTAAATATGCTGTGTGAAATAAGTGTATTTTGAGAGGTACCTTAAAGGACTTGTGGAGATAAAGTCACTGCCGTGACTGTAGGCATCACAGGAAGTTGGGTTAATTCTGTCTTTATCCCGAGATAACCCTTTCTTGTAAATCTCTTCAAACCCATGGGATGAGTCAGAATATCAAAATTGCTGACGGCATTATCCTTCAGCTCCTTGGAGACAGAGTTCAACTCTTTTCAGGCCACTTCAAATCAGCACTTGTTCTGCCAAAACACACAATCAGCACTAATCACCATGAAGAGATCTTTGCTCTAGATGTTGCTTTTTTTGGGTGGTGATGATGATGGCGGTGGGGTTTTGTTTTGCCAATGTTTCTCCACAACATAGTAATGAAAAGCTAAAATAATTGACACAAGCAGATTCAGAAGATGTAGGAGGATTGTAGTAGGAAGCAGCAAAAGGATTTCTCTGAAAATCTTGTTAGCATTCCAGAAAAAAGAAAGTCTTTGAGAGATTAAAAAAAATAATAATAATAAAAAACTGCCATCCAAATTCTTGACCAATAAATATCTGACACAAGCTCAACGATTACAACACAAACAAAGCACAACTGTGCATTCAAAATTTTAACAATATCAGTTTCTATTGTCCAAAATGAAAACTCTTTGAAGAGAAGAGAAAGTCTTCAAATGTGGAAATGTGCAAATCTAACACTTTGTTGGTAAAAAAAAAATATTAAATAAATACAGTGACAGTGAAAGTTCATTGAACATTCAAAGTTAAATATGGTATGCTGACTAGCTGTTTGAACACTTCACTCTGTGCCAGCATCAAGATGGGATGATATATGACACATCACACATGATGAGTGGTGCGACATAAGACTGAACTGTTGGTGGATTTGCACTGCTTAAAATACTGAGAATGAGACAAATCTTTTCTCAGTGTTTTTTTTTTTTACTGTTATATCAATGGTCTACAATTTTTTTGTGTTATGTTTATGTAATTTTAAACAGGAAAAACATGCCTTATACAATGGACCTTCTGTGACAAAAACAAAAATCCAGACAATTTTATGGATTGTTGAAACAGAAGAGGCAAAGGTAGGCTAATATAGAGTTGGGAATAAGGCAAGCATGCTGGTTGGTTTGGACAAAAGTTTTTTAGCGTACAACTGACTCTTAAGATAAAGCAATGATTCAATCATAGCCTATCAAACATAACTGTATCTAGGCAGCGGGTCAAACCTCTTCTGCACTTTGAAGCTGCACAGAGGGGTGTTGTGCAAGTTACACTGTCATTAGATTCTGTCTAATGCTGTATAGAATATTTTTGAAAACAACAACAACAACAACAACAACAACAAATAAACGCTAATTGCATAACCAACTAACATTGCCAGCTCCATGCTGCCTAATTGGTTTTCAGGAAATTTCAGTCCACCAACTTGTATATTTCAGACACATGGCCCAAACTATGGAAGGAAAAAAAAAAAAAGACTTGCCCTAATTATCTCTGAAATTCTGAGATCATTTCAAATGGAAAAATCTGCTGTTTTTTTCAATTAACTAAATAATTTTAAATCCCAAATAAACCTTTTTTGACTTGAAAGCTTTCAAAAGCAGTACAGCTTCAGGATATAAGATGATGCACCCAAAATGCATTCTGACTGTGGTGACTCAAGATACAAAGATATGTGTATATCCCAGTGTTCCAAAACTAAACCAAAAGCAAAGTGTATTAAACGAAGTGGAGAGAGGTCATTACAGTTCATGAAATCACACTTCCAAGTCAACAGAGGCTCTTTTGGGATTTAAAGATCTCTCCCTAATTCAGGAAGTTTTCTTAGAAGTTTTTGTTGGTTGTTTTTTTTTTTTTGTGTGTGAATGTATTGTGTTCCCATCACAAAGCTGTTTCTACATTTTGTATTGGTATAAGGTAAGCAGCCAAGGGTTAATTAGAATTAAATGGGCTAATCTAACTTTTTTCTTGCCATATAAATAATAGTTTTATTTTTGTTCTGCATTACAAAAACAGTCTTCAGGTGTCACCGCAAATTATTGATGTTGGGACATGGAACACGGACAGTGCTTAACAAATTTATTAAACCACCTGTATCACACATAAGAAAACACAAATATTTAAGAAATCTGTCAAAACACATTAGACAAATATCAAACTGAATTCAAGTTATTATACGCGAATTTGAGCTGGCACACTGGACTTAATCTGAAATTAATCAAGCACTAAAACTAATTAAATAAAATAAATAAAGCAAATAAAATGATAATTTCTGCTCTTTCTGTAAAACAGTAAATTTGAAAATTCACGGATAACAGCAATAATTCTGTTATTATTAAATTACTAAAAAGTTTGTATTAAAAGAAATATAATTTACAGGAAAAAATTATTAATTTACGGCAGCTGTGGCGTAAGAATATATATATATATATATATATATATATATATATATATATATATATATATATATATATATATATATATATATATATATATATATATATATATATATATATATATATATATATATATTTATACACTAGAAGGCCAGAAACTGTTTTAAAAGCACTCTATTGAAATATACTATTCTTCTGACTTCCTTTTTTATATACTGTACCATCTCCACTAAAACCATATATAAATTGTATTAACAGGTACTTGTTTTAATACATCTTCTGCCTGGGAAGTTCATTTTCAGCTTACATTGCTGGTTACTTACAGCTAGCAACATCTGCATGATATATACTGTTGCTGACAAAAATCAAGAGTTGAAGGCTGCTTTTATCTCTCTGAAACCATGGACCCATTGTATCAAAAATTAGTGCTTTCTGGCTCACAGTCATGGCATAATGGGACACTTGATGGAACTGAGCCATCACAAACCAAATTAGTCTCACCTGTGCTATTTTTGCTCTGGCAAGTCAAAATGTCTCCTATCGAAAAGGTCCAAGTGGTGAATCTACCCTGCTTGTTGTCATGCATAGGAAACTGCATACAGTATATACTGAGGAAGGAAAACAGAGGCTTACTGAGTTGATGCAGTGTTTATTGTTTTTTTTTTATTATCTTTAATCATTTATTTATCCCCCGAACATGCAAGCAGATGTAGGTGTGTTTTTCCTTTTATAAATTTCTCCTTCCTGCCAGAGTGGAAATTTCTTGTGTTTAAACACATACAGAAAATCCAGCAGGTCTATATGATTCAGTTTCGTCAGTCTCAGCCTAGCTGCAGTGGGTAAATGTAAACTCGTTGGTTTGACAGACTTCGGAATGTCAAGTGTTTTTCCACAGCTCCTCCTCCAAATTGTCAGATTAGTTTTAAACCCTTCTGGCCAGAGTAAATCAACTTTTCAAGGCCTTCGTAGTGATTTCCAATTCATCTTTATTGCTTTAGCTCCTGACTTATGAGCTCTGGGTGTGATTTACTGAGGTGCCGGTTGGATTAGGAAGCTTAGAGTTTATGCCAGCTGAAGGTGATCATGATATCTGTCTCATGAAACAAATACGAGGGTGGCATTTCTGTCTGTTGTCCAGTGAGCATGAATTCAAGGCAAACTACTGAACAGGACCACTGCTTCTTTTATTTTATTAATATGTAAATCATTTGTTCTTTTTACTGTGGTTACCTAGTTAATACTTCAGTATATACTTGCAAATTAGGATTTTATTACTTATTTACAATATCTGAAAAAAATGTATGTGACTTTGTGACATCTTCCTCCTTGTAGTCCATTACAGATCCCCGAGATCTTCCTACGAGGCTTCGACAGAGCAAAGTGAACAAAAGGCAAAACTGACAGGGAGATGAGAGAAGTGCATTACAGACAACAGAGGAGAGCCGAATTGGTGTGTGGGATGAATAATACATTTGTCTCAATCCTTCCAATCCTGTAAGTTTGCAAAATGACAGTGATCAAAGTTGAGTCTGGAAGGGATGGTATTAAGGGGGAGATTAAAATGGTTGAGAGAGTGTAAAAGAGAACACCAGAGGGGGATAGAGAATATTTCTGTCTCTTGTCAGATTCTGTCATGACTTGTTTTACATTTACACTTTGCCTCTTTATCCCTCAGCTCCTCTCCTGGCAATACAAATAGGTCTGATAATTCGGTGTGGAAACAGCTGCCACAGACGAATGCAAGTTCTGTCGAGACAGCATACTGCGATACATTTGCAAAGGGTCCATAACCCACCATTTCTTTTTTTCTTTTCTGAAGTGTATTGTTGGAAAAAAAAAAAAAAAAAAAAACGGTAACAGAAGGTGGAAAGAGCATGTGATACTAAAAAAAAATCTACAGTATCAGCTGTCTTCTGTCATTTTAAACAACCTCATTCTCACGGACATGCAAACACATCTCTCAGTACTTACCCCACACTCTGGAACACACATGCACACAAAAAGCCACAACAGATGCCTTGTCTCTGGTGTATTGTATTTGTACGATAACGGGCTGGTGTAGGCGTCTGCAAAACAGCTCAGTTTGCACCTGAGTCAAAATCCATCTCTTGCTTTAGTCGCCAACAGCGCAGGGGAAAAGGAGCTGAGTAGGACACATCACACCGAGCCCACTCTCTCTGTAGAATACCGAGCCTGTTTGCCTGATGCTTGCTTTATCTGCTCCCTTCCATTTTATGTTTGGTTTAAGATCAGTAAGCAACTGTTGCCCTCCTTTGCCAAAACTATTGCTTTTGGAGCATGGGCAGTGCAGGATTATTATTGTATATATATATATTTTAGCTATGGGCAGCCAAATGTGATTCACACAAGAAATTATAGTAATTTGGGACTAAAGATTGATTTGAAATGCTAATGCCCCAAGTATACATTTTGCTTTTTTTGTGCCTTTAAGCAAGAAAACTAGAATAAATGGAGTTTAAGTCAGTATCGGATACATCACACCATGTTTAACTTGTTAAAGTCATATTAAAGAAAAAGGAAAAAAAGGGCCTTATCCCAGTAACTAGCCTTGAGGAATGCTTTTGAACAGCTAACAGAGAGGATGGCAGGATTCATAAAACCTGACACTTTTTGTCCATCCATGTGTTGGATGTACGCTTGAGGAAAATGACTGCATATTCGAAGGGCACCAAATAATTGTGGTGCTTCAGGCACAGCCAGTAGGACTGAAATAAAGCAAGTGCTCTCTCACAATCCATGCCTGCTAAAAATAAGCCTGTTCAGACGAGGGTGGCAGATTCTCGGCTGCATCCTCTGCTCTGTGGCTGTGGAGGCAACTGTTTGATAAGTGTAGAGCTATGAGAGAGAGATTGTACATAACCGTGTGCCTCTGTTCCACTGCATGCGTGTCACAGAGTACATAAAGGCTTTTGATCTAGCACACCCCACCCGGTCATTTGTCCAGAACATGACTTAAGTTCACAAAGGCAATTTGGGAGCGATGCTTGGATCGTTTTAGAAAACTGTGCAAACCACGCGATCCATACAATCCACACAAGCAACTGCTGTGCACTGTACTAGTTTTCAAGATTAGTGTTCAAATACTTCTATCTGCACATTAGCAATTAATGACGCATTTTAAACACTTCATAATGAGGGTTTCCCCATGAAACACTTGTTACCTAGCAACTGCAGCCAGAATACATTGCATCTGCATGTTTCCGCGACTTAACATGTTTTAATGTGAGTGTAGATTCATTTTGCATACTGCGAGTTTTTCTATAGGGAGGAGGTGCTGATAGATGATTTCTCTCCATTTTGAGCAGCAGGAGTAAAGCCCAGAGTAGACTGAAGGCTGGTTTCGCTTGACTGAGCAAAGTCTCTGCCCTGCTGTTGGTCATTCACTTCATCATTGTCTTTTCTCTGCCATTGCAGTGTTTGCTGTGGTTCTGGGATGAATATTTCAGGAGACTACACTGTGTTCCATTTGTTACTTTGGTTGTAAACAGTGTTGGACTCCTCCCTAGGTAGTAAGGTGTTTAGATGCTGCCAAAAAAACTGTTCACTTTACACGAACACTTGGCTGTTTGCTAATATGCTATTACTGCAGACTTTATGCATCTGCACTGAGCTCTTTCACCTACTTTCTACTCTAAAATGCATTAATTTCAGATAAACAGGCTGGAATCACAATCAACTATGAAAAATTTTAAAAACTGGTAATGAATATATTTTTGTCAAGAAACCAAACACCTATATATAACAATAAATAAATTTGTGTCTCATCTGCATATTTTTAAAGCATGCTCGCTTTTTAAAAAACTCATTGTTAATCCACCCCAGATGTTGTATACTAAGATGTTGAACAACCATATATTCACTGGCTAATGCACTTCACTCCCATGCATTTTTGATGCTATAGAAAAATGGAGCAGGCTTACAGCCTCTACTTTCCTTCACCACGGGAGCTGAACCTCCCATCGGCGCTGAGCCTCAGGAAGCTGATTGGACTAAATGTTGCAGAATGAAGAACTATTTTCTCTCGCCCCTCTGTCTTCCTTTTTTGTCAGGGTCATGTAAGCACACAAGAGCTTAATTCTCTCCCCCTATTGTTACTTTGAAGGACTGCTGAGATCAATAGGTGACAAGAGGAAGGACGATAAAGATTAACATGAGCTGAGGAAGGTAAGGCCGATTTTGAAGTGACGCGTGAGGGCTGTGAAAAGGAAAATACACCTTTCAGCTTGACTTCAGTTAAATCAACTAATGAGTTATGGAGTGAGTAGAATAGAAAGTTCACTGTAGATACAGAACAGGAAAAGAAGACTTCATCTGTTTACATCCAGACAACTGATTGACTGACTTGCCTGTCAATTAAAAACTAAATCTTTTGTGGGAAGTGTAGCTGTATGAAAACAAAACGTGACTGGTTTACTCAAACTCACAGTTGACCCTTCTTTCCTTTCCCTGTATTTAATTTTTAGAGTCATACTGAAAGTAATAACATGGAGAAACAATCATAATTGGGGTATAATGGGGAGGACACTACCTGGAGGCAATGAAGTTGAAAGTGCGTGAATTTGATAGCTTTCACAGGACTGCATTTGAAAGCTTCAATTATGGTCTACTTTTCAAATGGAATAAATCATTCGGCAACTGTAACGAATGATGTGGCCCCTGAAAAATAATCCCATGCTACAGAACTAATGACCACCATGGTTTGGTGGGACTGCGTCGTCATCAAAGCTGATCGTCACTAAGAAAGAAAAAAAAAGTCAGGATTAAGCTGTGCAGACAGAACATGACTGAGCTATTAGAGCTGAACTGTGATTTATGGACAGCGGTGAGCTAAAGCAAAAAGGTCACCCCAGTGAGCAGTGAAGTGACACAAACCAGGACTTCCAGTGAAAGCGGTCCTAAATGCATAACAATCTGAAAACATGCACCTCTCAGGGAAGAAAAAAAGTCTGTCATTACTTTTTTGAAATGGGTTATAACCTCAGTACTTTGAGGAAACATACTTCAAAGTGCCCTGCCACCTCTTATTTAAACTGACAGGTAGGTCTGAGGGCAACTGTCCCCTCAAGGACAAACACTCAGCATCTGGACCTGAAAAGCTAAGCTGCTGTAAAAGGAGAATGTCACACACAGCAACAGCTTGTTTACAAAGGTAAACTGAAGATCATCACGGTGAGAGGAGGAATAAAACTAGAGGGAATCAGTTTAAGAATGAGCTTTTTTTTTTTTTTTTTGCAGTTACACTGTGTTCTTTTGTAATTTCCCCACTTTGACACGTTCTGCATTTTCAATCAGTCCAAAGCATCTCTTAAAAAAAATCTGTTATTCAGAGTTTTTTGACATCTAGTCAAAAAAAAAAAAAAGAATCGCTCAAATTTATAAACTAAAACTTTTCTCACAACAATTTGGAAGTTTTCAAAGCTGTTGAGGCTTTGCTGTGTCATCAGTTGGGGGAATTATTCATTCTGGCTCAGCTCAAAATATGCTTACCATCTGTTCCATTTTATTCCAGTGCCTGGCTCATGGCTCATGTTTAATGTATCTGTGATAATAGCATCATCCATGTACAGCACAATGGCCTGCTCTACATCAGAAAATCAGCGAAAGCAATCAAAAGGGAGACCTTGGCTGCATGAATGCCTTCAAAATGACCTTTTATCTGAATAATCTGCTTCATCGCCAGTGAAACAGACAATGCCCATACATAATTGACCTTCTAAAATATACACTACGTGGCAAAGTATTAAATGCACAAAATTATATATCAGTAAGATGATCACACTACAGCAGTATTAAGATCTATTGAAATCGTTTGCCTGTAAGGTTAAGTTTGACTCACTTTAATAAGCTCATCCTCCTGAGTAATATATGAGGGACATATGGAAGTGGAATATCTAATGAGCCTTCCAGGGGCGCATTTGCTCATGCATCTACTGTACAGTATAAGACATGCACATCCACACTTACACCCACATGCATGCTGCACTTTAAGTATATGTAAACATACACAATTAAAAATCAAACACAGATCCAGCAGAAGCTGCATTTGTAGATTTCCCAAACAGACATTGATATTCCTCTGACAAATGATCGCCAACTCAAGGATTAGAAAAATGAAGTCCTTAAGGGACCTCACCTCACTCCAAGAGGTGTGTATAAAAGATAAACCATACAAGAGGGGAAAGACAAGCACAAGGTTTAAACAAAGTTAGAGGAATTGCATTGAATTTACCTTTTTATTTTTCATCATCAGTTATGTATATTGAGTATAATTTAAAAATGTGTTTATTTTTTTCTGGGTCTATGGTTTAGTTTTGAAAGTCTAACAAACCAGAGATAAACCATCTACACAATTTTCCAGAGCTCGTGCGGACATCTGTACAAAAGGTCGAGCAGCACACCACCGACATCAGTGTCCCAGGTTCAAATTCTTCTTATTCTGCTTTCTGTCTCTGTTTTTATGCCCGTTAGTTACACATTGCTAGCAGACTCACAGCACGCCTCAATCTGATACTCACAAATGCCAACTCTTTGCATATTACAGTTGCTGCAAAATAGAAGTCCAACTTTTATTAAAACAAAAGGTGTTCAACAATATGACACTGGGCATTTTTTTTTCTTGTAATATAGATACTGTAAAAAAAAAAAAAAACCAAACCAAACCAAAAATTATACAATTAAAATGGTCATTCGGAGCATTCCAGCTTTTGTTTGCCTTCTGTTTGTGTACATAAAACTAATTCATTTGTTTAGTTATGCTGTTGTTTCCTAGCACTATTTGTGTTATGTCTTTTTTTAAATGTGCTCACACCCTCTGAGATCCTCCACCTGCTGCCCCTTCTCTGTGATTGCTTGCCCTGCCCTAATGTGCTGCACCTGTGTCTAATTGTTTTCTCTCCCACTCTATACAAGTTTTGTGCGTTCTTTTCGTCCTCTGCCAGATACACTTTTTTTTTAATAGGAGACATTTTGACACAAATTAGTAGGTAAACACAAGTGTTACTAATTACATTAATTAAGGCTCTGCCCCTAAATAGACACCTAATCTTCATCATCATTAGTAACACCTGTTTTTTTTTCATGTGATAATAAATGCTTTAAAAATACCTTTCATCTCTCTTCATATGTCAAAGATTATAGCTTTGTATTTGTCACACTTCTGTGGGCTGCTCTTGCTCCTTCTCTTGTTTGCCATGCCCGACTACCTGTGTAAAAAAGAATTTCTGAATATTTCGAGTAAAGGCTGAGCTTTTTAACTTTGTTACAAATTTATGTCCTCTGCTTCCACTTTTATTTGAGAAATCTGCTCAAAGTGTTACATAAATGTCTGATACACCAGTGCCTAGAGAGCTACAGTACTTTGTATATTTGCAAATATTTGGCTCTGGACACATAAAGTCTTCTCTGTTGCCAAATCCTCCACAGGAGGAATTTCAAATGCACTCTGTGATGTGCCAAGCCGATCTTTCAATTTATCGTCTAATGGCAGCCACTCTCATCAAAACATATTTGAATATGTGTATCTTCATTTGTGATCTTCTGCCGAAAAACGCTGGCTCTAGGCAACTAGCCTGCAGGGGCCACATCAAATGGCTTTGGCTTTGAGGAAGATGAGACAGTAGCATCATCTTAATCTTTTGCTCCCAGAAAGGGTTTTCACTACTACCTTTAATCACCTCACTGTGAATTCTCACTGCTGGCTCATGCTTTCTCATTCCATTTTATCCTTACCCAGAGAGAGCCACATAGCCTTGAAAGTAACCACTGTGGACAGCTGAGGTGGCTCATTAACACCAGACATGACCAGGTCTAGGAAATGTGCTTCCTAATAGCTTAATTAAGACATAGTGTGGGGTTGCAGGTATTGTGCTGCAATATTTTAACCTGAATCTGTTTATAGGGAAGACATCAAACCTACCCTAAAATAAAACCCAGATCTTACTTTATTTGATCTATAACAGCATTCATTTGCTGTACAATGAACTTTATTAAAACTATATTTTTGAGGGAAAAAATGTACAAATGCTGAAATCCTAATGCTCACATATTACTCAAGATTTCAGAAGCCCTTGTAAAACTGTGACTGGAGGATCTCATCTCAGTGGGGTAATATCAGTCTCAGCTTCCTTCCCTGCAGTCACTGAAAATAAATAGTGATTATAAGTCAGAAAAAAATCACTATACAACAGTTAACATATTTGAATGTCATGGTAATTTTGAGCTTTTAATGGTTTCTTTGAAGGTGGTATAATTGTACAGCATCCATTTTTAATGACTTTAAAAAACGAGAACTGGAAACTACTGGAACACCACCATGTCTGTCTGCAGTGAAGCAAGTTTTACATCAATATGCACGAAGAGGGTGCCGACCAAGAAAGAAGCCCCAAAAAACTGATACCTTTAAGCTCATCTGAAATTTGCAGCTGCCCAAATGGATGAGCCAAATGCCTTCTGGAGAAAGGTTTCATGGTCAGACGAGAGAAAGGTTAAGCTATTTGGCCACAATGACAACAGGTATGTTTGGAGGAGTAAAGGTGAGGCTTTCAAACCTAAGAACACTATATTAGCTGTGGAGCATGGTGGTGGTAGCATCATGCTCTGGGGCTGTCTTTCTATAAGTGGTACTGGTTCACTGCATAAAGTGGATGGAATAATGAAGGATGAAGACTGCCTCCAAATTCTTTAACTTCACCTCAAATCAATGACTGATTGAAGCTTGGACACAATTGGATGTCCCAACAGGACAATGATCCCAAACACACAACAAAACTGGTTCTGGAATGGATAAAGCAGGTTAACAATAAGCTTCTGGAATGGGCTTCTCAAAATCCTGAACTCAATCCTATTTAAAATTTGTGGACTATGCTTAAAATACGGATCTCTCCCAGGAAACCAATCAATTTAAATGAGCTCTACCAATTCTGCCAAGATGAGCGGTCAAATATTCAGTCAGAATTATGCCAGAAATTTGTTGATGGTTACAAATTTAATTGTTTTTTTAAAGTCATTGAAGATATATGCTCATTTTGCCCTGGAAAGGAAACAGGTCAAAGAAATCATTAAATACCCCCAAATCACCATGACATTTATGCCCATGATGAGTGTATGTAAAGTTCTGACCACAACTGTATATGGCACAAGACACACAATAAAATGCCTTATTTACATAAATACAGAAAGTAATGTCTCGTGTCTTACCTGTGTTAGGATAATGAAGGTTATGTTCTTTAATAAATAGATTTTTCCCCAAGTTTTGTGATTCTGGCTTTGCTTAGGTTAAAGACATTTGCCTGGATTATTTCAGTAGGGCTTCTGGCAGTGGGCACCAGGAGCAAGCAGTCACAAGAGAACTGCAAGAGACTGTCAGTCTGCTGTGAAGTCAGCCAGATGGGAGACATCTTCACCGCAGGGAAAAGCAGTGAACAGAAACAGGTGAAGAGAGAAAGAAAGAATATAAAAGCAACTGAAGCAGAATTAGAGAAACCCTGTGTGTGCGACACAAGGATGTCGGATGTGGCAGGCAGGAAATCGCGGAAGTTCAGAGAAAGACATGAATAAAACAAAACAATGTGAAGGGATGGATGAGCAGAGAGGTGAAAAAGAAGTGGGAAAACATGTTGCACCCCTCAGAGGCTTCCTCCTGAGGCTACAGATCCTAATATTCATACGTGTCCGGTTAATAAGACGTAATAACAGCTGATTTGCCAATATCCTGAATAAGCTGGCTGTGCATGAAGAGATGCGTCACAACAGTGATAAGATACAAACACATCACCCGGGATAAAGGTAAGAAGATAGAATTGAGGGGGTTGGAAAATAAAAATATAAAAACAAAAGGGCATACATACTTTCATTCCATGCCAAAACCAAAGCTTTGAGGTCTACGTATCAACCCACATGCAGACACATTCTCTGTACGGCAATTTAGAGCAACTCAGTCACAATTTTGCAAGGCAGCAAGACTCATGATCTCCTGTCCCAGAGAATATATGCTGTCCATCAGCTGAAACTCAGGCACTGACAATACATGTAATGCCAGGATTCATCACCTGCTCACAGATAACCTTTCTCAATTGCTACTGCCCTCGGCTCCTAGCTGTCTAATGCACCACTTTTTTACACTGACATTGCAGGGGATTGCAATTAGTTGTTAGTTAAATTGTGCAGCACTTCTGTACCTGAATATACCGAAAAGACTGAGGCCATCGCACAGTTAAGTTGTGTAACACCACAACGTTTACATTCAGGGACATTCATCTTGACTGTGAGGTCTTTCAGTGAAATTACCCTCACTTATTAAAACTGTCTATCAGGCATGTGGTACAGTTAATAAAATTGCCCAGGTCAAAGCTGTTCTTCAGCAGAACACTGTTATCATTAATGGCAATTCATTATGGGCAATCAGCATTTCCCCCCTCACTGTATGAGCTAAAGTCCTTGGATTCCTGCATCATGTTAATTCTCTTGCACGCATGGAAAAGCCCTGCTGTAAACGACATTTTATCCTATGAATCGGCACCGCTTGCTGCACACGCTGTAAGGACAGCAGTAAGAAAATCACACTTTCAAATGCTTCATACAGTAAATCTTTTAACAAAGCTTACATGGAAATGGCAAAGCAGATTATTAAAGGCGCCCATGAGATGGGGAAGTACTGTACAGTACATTCAAGAGGCGTTGCTAGGAAACGCTACTGCTGGGTGAGTCAATGAGCAATCCACAGGCTCTAAGAGGAGCTACAATAGAACAGACAGCCTAGCAGCCACACAATAATCTCAGTCCACATGGTCATTGCAATTATGCTAATTAAAATCATCCTCACAGTCACTCCAGTGAAGAATGCTGTATTTTTCAGTCCACGGCACCTTTTTAAATATAAAGATGTAGGATTAGGGCAGGTAAAGGCAGAGTCATATGAAGACTTAGTAAGATTACAGGTGAGTTAAACACCTGTAAACATACAGAAAAGGAAAGACAAAGAGAGATGCTGTCACACTTTGAGAGAACATGTGAGGATAATTTTGAACATACACCGAAGGTCAGAGAATTGTTGTGTTTTGTGAAATGCTGACTTTAATTCTCACTGCTGTCTTTCACCTTTACAAAACTTGCCTCCCCATTGCTGGTAACAAGATGTTTGTATTAAACATGATGCCGCCATAATTGCCATGTATACTCAAAAAGGGAAAATGCCATATCAAACATGCGCATATACACACGCTAATGCGCAGGGAAAAACACACACACACACAGGCAGCAAGGAGCGCAGATAATGAGTCACCTATAATGACACACTGCTCTCCTGTCAGACGAGCTCTGTCAGGTGTAGAAGATTTTCCATTTTGATATGGAGCGCAGGCCACCTTGCTCTGCAGGGGTTGTGAGAAAGTGTTTCTCTCTTTCGTCCATAATACCTCATGCTGCTCATATTGTACACCTGGGACTGATTTTAAATTCATGGAGAAACGATATGAATTACAAAAGCACCGAAATCTTGAATTCTTAGAACATACCTTTCAACTGCACACCTACAGTGACATTGGCACAAACAGCAGCTATAGAGCAGCTATTAACAAAATATGTTTTTGTCATTTTGGATATGTTGTATACAGGTGTGGTCAGCCCAGATTTAATAGGGCTTTGGATCAAAAACTTTACTTATTACATTAAGCATAATCTCGCTTTTCAATGTAAGTCAATAGTTAAAAAGTTAAGAAAGCAAATAAAAAAGGAATCTCTCAGTAATGATGTCAGTGTTTCCACTTGTGTGCCTATAGTTAGAATTTTGTTGCATACTTCACATGCTTTCTAAATCATTCACAGTGCAGCAGTCTTGATACTCTCATTAGCTTCATAGTATAAAGACACTGTGCATTTCTATATATATATATATATATATATATATATATATATAAAATGCACGGTAATCCTTCAGTGCACCAAGAACACATTAAGGCAGAGTAGCTGCAGGATGTAAGTCTGTTAGTGCCATGGATTTTCATTTAAGATGACAACATTGAGCTTGTGCAGGTACATGAAACAAACAAATCAGCCTATACAGAGTCAGGAAATGTCACAAGAAAAGAGGTCAAATGACTTAAATCCACAAAATGATCCAGCCAGCTCTTGCATGGTTTGGCAGTGCAATTGAGCATAAGTATTGACATACGTATATATATATATATATATATATATATATATATATATATATATATATATATATATATATATATATATATATATATATATATATATATATATATATATATATTTATATATATATATATATTCGTTTCAAAGTCATGGGAGGTTTTGCTGTCCCAACTAACCTTAATCTAATTTGCTGCATTATTTGTCTTGTATTCAGCATGTAATCAATTTCTGCTCAAATGTAGCATTAATGATTAAAAAAAAGTGGTTACACAACAAAAGCTCATCACGAAACATGTTCTAAATTAAAATAGAAACCATATTCAGCTTGGCGTTATCAATTTTACACAGTGCTCTAATCAGTACTGCTGTCTTGAAAACATGAACATGGCTGTGGGTTGAAAATCATCACATTAAAAGGAGAATGGCGCCATCTAATGCACTTAAGGAAAATGCCAACATTATTTCAGAGTTTAAACTAAAACACATTGCTAACTTAATATTCTTTGAAGTTTTTTTCTGCAAACTGTAATATTCAGCTACAACCTGTTTCTTAGTTCTTTTGGTCTTTCCCATCACCCCCCTGGGTTTGAGGCTTTTTCAGTCAAAGACCTTGACGGTGACCTCAGCAGGATGTTCTGTGAAACCCTACAGAAGAGTCTCCTCAAATGTCGATTTCCACTTTCATGTCAAAGTTGAAGCCGTCTTGTGTAATCTAATGAATGCTGTTTGTGTTGGCTTCAAATCACGTCACTGTTAATCATTTGCCTTTCCATCATTCCAGACAGGTAGTACAGCAGTATGACCTGACAGCACTCTCCTGTGTGACAAGGTTGCCAGGTCCTTTCCACAGTTGAAGTTGTTCACTTCATTTCTTTATGTTATTAGCAGAATATGAATACTGTGTTGGTGTAGTGGCTTTTCTGCTTCTTAAAATAAATCAAATTTCTCATTTTCTTCAACCATTTTAAAATTGAGAAATTGCCATCTGGGAAATTTTTTTTTTTTAGAGACGCAACAGAGAGGCAACAAGAATGATAAAATTGAGAAATACTGATTTTGTGTGTGTGGATCAGCGGTGTTATGTACAACTCGGTCGGTATTCAAAACTTTCTGTACTGAACTTCTTTAGTTTGTTCAACATTCAAGAAAAATATTAATCTGACAACTCAGCAGACATCCTAAAAGACCCCAAACCAGCACAGATCAACCTGCAGTTTCTCTTAATCATTTTATGGCACTTGTCAGTCATCATAGGACATCATCCTCTTACATTTGGCTTTATTTTGGACTGATATTTTATGTGGTTATTTTTCAGTGTCTGATACAATATTTTACTCTTAGGCAAGCTTAGATGGGCTGGTGGTGTTGCTGTCATTTTTTCAAATCACCTCATTTGTTGTCAGATATCATGCGATGAAGCACATGGCTTTGAATACTGTTGCATGATTACTGAAGGTCCTAGTTGTGTTGACAGCATAATGACCCCAGATTTCCTCAAAATTTGTGGAAAAGTTTGCAGATCTCTTATCTCAACTTTGCTTTGATTGCTTTTTGACAGTCCTGCTTCCATGAACATATCCATCCATCCATCCATCCATCCATCCATCCATCCATCCATCCATCCATCCATCCATCCATCCATCCACTTCAAGGCCTCAGTCTATCACCAGTCTATCACAGAGCTAATACAGGGAAACAGACAACCAGTCACGCTCACATTCACACTTACAGCCAATTCAGAATCACCCATTAACCTAACATACACCACACCACTGTGCTGCCCACTTAGTTACTTACTTCCCTAAACTGACATCATTGAACATATGCATAACCGAATCTACTCGCTGATGTAGCAGTAACTTTGATCTGTCAATCTCCTGTTGTATGGGATATATATCAGTGATTATATGTATGTGACAGGACCACCTGTCAGGCCATGAAGCTGCTGCAGGTGGGGGGGGCGAGTGGTCACTTACAATAAATACCTTTTTAAAAATTCAATTAACTTAAATTCTTATAAGATTTTACATTTTTAAGTGGATAGGAATATATATATATATATATTTTAAAGTCCTCATTTTTGAGTTGATTACTTAATCCTAGAGAATAAACCTATATGATAAGATGCATTTATATGATCATTTGTTTTGAATTTAAAGGATAAAATGGTTTGGGACTGGTTCTAAAACCAAATAGATTTTTCTATTAAAATTTTCTTTTGCAATTCTAAAGAACTAGGGGGGGGGGGGGGGGGGGGGGGGGGGGGCTGGAGCCTATCCTAGCCGTCATGGGGCGAGAGGCAGGGTACACCCTGAACAGGTCACCAGCCTGTCGCAGGGCCAACACAGAGAGACAAACAACCTTTCACACTCTTCATTCTCTCATCCAAACCTACGGGCAATTTAGAGTAGCCAATTAACCTAACCCCAGTAAGTGCATGTCTTTGGAATGTAGGAGGAAACCGGAGTACCCAGAGGAAACCCACGCAAGCACGGGGAGAACATGCAAACTCCACACAGAGAGGGAGAGGCCTGGGCCAAGGTGGAATCGAAACCCAGACCTTCCAGATGTTATTTTAACTGTGAGGCAGCAGTGCTAACCACTGCGCCACCGTGCTGCTGCAGTGAAATATTTACAGTATAAAAGGAAAATGAACTAATGAAACAAAGCCATAGTGTTAAATTACTTTCTGTTATTGTTCTGTTATGGTCCCTGAGTCCTCCTATACTGGTTTGTCATTTCTTTTATTTCTCTCTGTCTTGTGCTCTCACTCTCTTCTCTTCTGTCTGTATTATGCATATGTATGTTGTGAGCGTGTATTGTTTACCTCTGTGTGAGGTGGTTCCCCCAGGCCTCCCTGACCTTCTGTAGAATCCTCACCTGTTGTGGTTTTGCTGATCAATTCATCTACTTCTCGTGTGTGCTCATCAAGGCTGGCTATTTAAGGCTGGAGAACTCCCTCACTTGTTGCCAGATTGTTGTGACTGCAAGAGTTATATAATTCTGGCTCCTGTTCTGTTCATATATTTGGTCTGTGTGTTTATTGGCTCTAACTCTTATCTCTGCGCAGACCGCTCCACCTCTTGGAACCCCTCAAGTGTCAGTGACAGTGTGTGTGCCCACGGACTTCTGTGCAGCTCCTCCATTTTGTTTCGGAAATTCAACTGCGTCACAGACTGTTTTCTCTGTATTTTGAGCTTCCTGTAAATAAACCAGTGTTTAACTTTCCCTCAGAGTCCTGCGAATGAGTCCTCCAGTCAGTCAGTGTCTATGACAGACAGATCTGGCCAACATAAGCTCAGCATACACTGAGGGAAGCCGTCACGTTGCAAGAGGAGCAGTTGGAGGAGCACGAGCATGTTCTCAGGTACCTTACTTCAAACCAGGAAGTGCTGCTTCTAAAGGTAGATGAACTTGGTGTCTTGCTGTAATTCGTGTGCTCTCAAACAAAAACAATTCCAGCAGGTTCTTCCCTCAAGGAGATTCTGAGACCCTCTGCCGCTTTGCCGGAGCCTTCAGAAAGAATCCTGCCTTTGCCCGAGACATTCGCCAGTGAGTTAGAAAAACTAAGGGGTCTTTAACGCAGTGCACCTTGGTTTTCAAACCGCTCCATAGAATTAATTCCTCTGATTTTTCTAAGATCACCTATATGACAAATCTAATGAGTGGCAGAGCACTTTAGTGTGCACAGGTGATTATTAATTCTAACTATGAACTGACCTATGCTGAATTCATTAATTTAAGTGTGTGTTTGTCAAGCTGTGGCAGGGACGGAGGATCATGGTGGATTACTCAATAGATATCTGAATTCTGGCAGAGCAGACTGGGTGGGAAGAGAAGGGGCTTTATGGTGCTTTTCTCCACTCTTTCTGATTATATGATAAGTGAGCTGGCTGCAAAAGATTTACCTGTCTCCCTTGAACAACTTGTGTACGTAATGTGGAGGACCACATCAGAACATCAGCAGCTGAAGTTCAGCCATGTCCAGGAGGCAACACCCTGGGAAGTGCCCGCATAGAGTAAGACCCTTGTTTTGGAGCAACTGACAGGCCATTACTCTGCGGATACTGACCCTGAGCCCATGCAGTTTGGTCAAACCTGTTTAACACCAGAGGAGCAACGCAGTAGAATTATGGATGGATGGAGTGCCTATATTGTGAGGAAACTGGACATTTTATTGACACCTGTCATCACCGGCCAAAAGGCAATGCCTGTCAGTTGAAGTAGAGACACTGACAGGTGAAGGATTCTTCTTTAACTCTGCCCTTCCTTGTCTCATGGTGTCTGCAATTGTCTGTGTAGAAAATAACTTCTTTTCTGTTCAAACACTAATTGACTCTGGAGCTGAGCAAAGCTTTCCGGACTAACCTTGCAAACCAGCTTGGCATCCCACTAATCTCTCTCCCTGAGCCTCTCCAGGTTTCCGTGATTATCATCCAGCTAGCATCACTCAGCACACACGTGTCACTCCTGCCTTCTGGAAATCACCGTGAGTACATCACTCTATACATTTTCATGGCATTACATACTTTTCTTCTTCTGGGTCACCCTTGGCTTCAAAAACACAATGCTATTGACTAGTCACACTCTCCACCTGGAGTTTGCTATGCCATCAACACTGTTTGCAGTCTGCTCTGCCTCCAGGTCATCCTCTGTAAATCCATCCCAGCCTCGAGCTTCCTGATCTTTTGCTTCTGCTCCTCCCATCTATCACGATGTTGCAGAAGCTTTTTGTAAGGATTTGGCACTCACTTCCACCCCATCGCCCTTATGACTGTGCAATTGATCTCCTTCTTGGTGCTCCTTTGCCCACCAGCCATCTCTACAGCCTTTCATCGGCCTGGCATCGGGGTGGATGACGCCATCATCTACCTCCTGCACCGAGCTCTGACCCACCTGGAGAAGCCTGGAAGCACTGTGAGGATCATGTTCTTTGATTTCTCCAGTGCTTTTAACACCATCCAGCCAGGACTTCTGAGAGACAAGCTGGAACTGTCAGGAGTGGACCACCACATCTCCGAGTGGATACTGGACTACCTCACTGATCGCCCACAGTACGTGAGGACACAGGGCTGTGTCTCTGACAGGCTGGTCTGCAGTACGGGGGCCCCACAGGGAACTGTGCTGGCACCGTTCCTCTTCACCCTCTACACTGCAGACTTCTCCATCAACTCCCCACGCTGCCATCTGCAGAAGTTCTCTGACAACTCTGCCATAGTTGGCCTCATCACAGGTGAGGATGACTCAGAGTACAGACAGTGGACTCAGGACTTTGTGGACTGGTGCCAGCGGAACCACCTCCTGATCAACGCCGCTAAAACCAAGGAGCTGGTGGTGGATTTCCGCAGGCGCAGACCCACCACACGGACACCGGTGAACATCCAGGGAGTGGACATTGAGATAGTGGACTCTTATAAGTACCTGGGTGTTCACCTAAACAATAAACTGGACTGGACTCATAACACTGACGCGCTCTACAGGAAGGGTCAGAGCAGACTCTACCTGCTGAGAAGGCTGAGGTCTTTTGGAGTGCAGGGGACACTCCTGAAGACCTTCTATGACTCTGTGGTGGCATCAGCCATCTTCTATGCAGCAGTATGTTGGAGCAGCAGCTTGTCTACAGCTGAGAGGAAGAGGATAGACAAGCTCATCAGGAAAGCCAGCTCTGTCCTAGGATGTCCTCTCGACTCAGTGCAGGTGGTGGGAGACAGAAGGACTCTGACCAAAATAACATCACTGATGGACAAGGTCTCCCATCCCATGCATGAAACTGTTGCTGAGCTGGAGAGCTCCTTCAGTGACAGACTGCTGCATCCTAAATGCACAAAGAAGCGTTACCGCAGATCCTTCCTCCCAGCAGCTGTAAGACTTTATAACCATCACTGCTCCCAACAAAAACCACAATAACCTACACAATGTAGGATAATATATAATATACTGTAAATAGTCCGGCCTGTTAAGGTTCAACACTCAGGCACATCATGTACATTGTATATAGTGTTATTATTAGTAGTATTAAGGTTAATCTTGTTTGTTGATTTTATATATATTCTTTTCTTAATAGTGTAAATTATTATATCTTTATTTATATTTATAATAACTGCGGCTGCTGTTACACCCAAATTTCCCCTCTGTGGGACAATAAAGGCTGTTTCTTCTTCTTCTTCTTCTTCAATACCAGAAATGGAGACAAATACATCCACAACTCAATAGTAGTTATCAGGGTTCTTTTTTTTGTAGAAAAGATGACACTTCAACCTTGCATAGACTACCATGGTGTGACTCAAATAATGGTAAAATGCAAGTATCCATTGCCTTTGTCCTCTGCCTTGGAGCTGTTACAGGAAACTGCCATCTCTTCAAACCTGGACCTTCAGACCACTTTGAGTACTACTTGATGCCCTTTGTCCTGTGAGCTCCCTCAACCATTTTGTGTTCGTATACCTGGATTGACATCCTAATTTTCTCCAACGCCCTTGCTAAGCATCAAAATCATGTCCATCAGGTACTCACCCTTACAGGAGTCAAAGGAGAAAAATGTGCGTTTCATGTTCAGTTTGAAGTAGTCAACCAACCAATCCCAACCACCAGAAAACAGCTACAGAGTTATTTGGGCTTCACTAACTTCTACAGCTGGTTCATAAGGGATTATAGCAGGCTGTCGCTCCTTTAACCTGTTTAACCTCTCCCAAAAAACTGTTTCAGTGGAACACCTCAGCCAGGAGGCCTTCAACCATCTGAAGGAACTGTTGCTTCTGCTCCCGGTTCATTGTAGACGTAGATACTTTTCAGTCAGTCCTGTGCTGCTGCTCTTCCCGCCCCGCTCACTAGATTTTATTTTACCATCTCTTACCATCCTGGCTCCCATAATACTACGCCAGATGTCATCTCCCACCAGTTATCTCAGACTCTTCTGCAGAAGGTGACACCATTCTCCCAGCTTCCTGTGTCGCAGGGTCCCTAACCTGGGAGATCGAGTTGCTGGTTCACACCAGAACAAGCCTGATCCAGATGGTGGGCTTCCTAACCATCTTTTTGTCAGATCCTCCGTCAGATCTCAGGTACTGCACTGGCCACATAAAGCCAAATTCACCTATCACTCTGGAATCTAAAGAACCATAACTTTCCTTCAAAGACTGTTTTGGTGGCTATCTCTGGCCAGGGATGTATGGGAGTGTGTTCTATCTGTGCACAGAATAAAATGAGCAGTTCACCTCCAGCGGGACTCCCAAGACTTTTGCCTCTTCCTGGTCGCCTGTGGTCCCACAACTCCCTGGATTTCATCACGGTATTACCACCATCAGGTAAAATGCCTCACAGACCCAGAGACAGCCCAGCTGCTTACAAACAAGTTTTTTTTGACTCCATGGCATACCTCAGTACACTGTATCAGACTGTGGCCCACAATTTATATCCCAAGTTTGGAAGGAACTCTGCACTTCAGCTGGTGCTCAGGTTAGTTTATCTTCTGTTTTAAATGAATCCAACTCTCTTTATGTCTCCCAGGTCAAGCCTCTTGTGCTCTTACTGTTCTCTTCTCTGTACACATGTATATGTTGTGGGCATGTATTTAACTCACCTGCTTCTCGTGTAATCGTCAAGGCTGGAGAAATCCCTCAGTCATCGCCAGATTGTTGTCAGCAAGAGGTGGACTTCTGACTCCCGTTCTGTTCATCTGTGTTTGACCTAACCCTTATCTCTCTGAAGACCACAGCGGTCCTTGGACCCCCTCATGAGTGTGTGCGCTCCTCCACGGACTTACTTGCAACTCCTTCACCTCTTTTCTGAATTCAGTTGCATCACAGACTTTTCTCTGCTTTCTGAGCTTCCTGTAAATTAAATGGTGTTTAACTTTCCTGTCCTGTGAGTGAGTCATCCGTTCGATGTCTGACATATTCATTTTCTAATTTATTTATGATCCTGAACTCCTTGCTGTTGGAGAATCAAACTCAGCAAATAAACATTAGAAGATCCACTTAAGAAAAAACATGAAAATTTGTAGGTGGCCAAAATTTCTTTTGATGTTTTTACTACAAAGATTTCAGCAACATGCCAAATTTAAAATTTATTTTCTGATGATTCTGACTTGATCTTTTTTCCTCTAGTGCCATCATGTGGTCACAATTATCACAACACTCTTAGTGTTAATCTCTCCCTTCCTTTAATGTGCAGGCTACATGACTCTGAGGGAAGAAAATACACAGCACAAAAAATTAAGGGAAGACTTGATCACAGTATAACAGTCAGTTAAACTTCAGGGATATCAGTCTGTACAGTTACCATCGTGATTCTGTTTTACCTGCTTTGGTGCAAATAAATGTCAAGAGGTGCACTGGAGAGTCAACAACACAACCCAGACAAAGGGAATCATTTTGCAGGTGGTAGCCACAGATTATTCCTCTTTATCCCTCTTTGTCACAAATGGTAGCATGAGATGGTACCTGCAGCCCATTCTCATTGCAAAGGTAGCTCCTCCAGGATGGGAGCTCTCTCTATACTGTATATTATGACAAGTAAGTTAACTGTCTCCCAGCATAGTCTCAAGAGTGTGGAGGAGACACAAGAACAGCTGGACAGGGTGGTGGAAGGGCATCAACTGAACAATGGGACTGGAATCTGTGTGAGGAGGAAACAGGAAAAGCACTGCCAGAGCCCCACACAATGACCTCCAGCTGGTTACTTGCATGCGTGCGTGCGTGTGCATGCCTGCGTGTCTGCGCACGTGTGTGTAAAATGAGTTTTAGTCTTTTGAGTTTAGATCCTGCTTTGATTTAATTGCCTGGCACTTGCAGTGTTTTCCGCTCCACCTTGTTTCACTTTTAGTGCCTTTGTCCTCTCCCGTTCTCTTTTCTGCCATCTTGCTTACCGTGTTGTCTGTAATTTGGTTACTTTCTGTTTTACTTTAAAGATTCTTTTTTATGTCCTATAATTGTGTTACTTCCTGCTTCTGTTTCCACTGAATTCCTCTGATTGTTCTCACGTGTTAATTGCTTTCACCTGTGGTCTGCTCCATTCTGCTTCTTGAATAATTACTCCTCAGCGTATTTATATTCATGTCTTCCCCTTAGTCTTTGTCAAAGTGTCTGTTGAGCTCCCCTCAGTAATTGTTGTCCCACTTTGTGTGTTCTTTGGATGTTTTTTTTTTTTAATCTATTTTTTTGGACTTTTCATCAGCCACAGTGAAGGCTTTCCTTTTGTTGCCTGCAGTCTCCTGCATTAGGGCCATTTCCACATTAAACTTGACATAACTCTTTCCATTAAAACACTGTCTCCCAAAATCTTATTTTGCTCAAAATGCAGTCCAAAACATGTTTGAAACTAATTTGAGGCTTCAAGTGCCTGAGACAGACTTCTGAGTGAAATGTCCCACTTTTGTTGGTTTTCCTTCTCTGATCCTCTATAAGGAGACATTATCTGTACCATCTCAAAATGGGATTTACATGTAGATATTAAGCCACCCACTAGATTCCTACTCTGCAACAATTGTTTTATTCTGTGTAAAAAAACAAGTTAAGCTATTCAGCTTGCAAGGATCTTGTAGATGTAAGATTCTTAACCCTCTCCACATAAAAAGATCCAGATTTGATAAAGTTTCACACTAAGGTAGTAAAAGACACAATTTTGTGCAAATTTCAGCCTCAGAGTGTGAAAACTTCACCTCCGGGTAGGAGTCAAATTTTGTGCCTCATCCACTGAAAACCTTATATTCATAACAGGAAACAGCAGGGGGAAGAAAATGTGCACTTAAAATGTGTCTGTTGTTTAAGTGAAGCTATGGAGGCTTTAGTTGCTCTTCAGGGCTCTTGTCCTCTCAGTGTTTACAGCCACCAGCATCAGGTTACTGGTTCAAGAAGCCCCACTGCTGTTTTTCAACTAGGTTTCCAAGGATGTAAACATGAAAAACTGCGCTCACAGTTTACTGATGTGACAGAAAGTCTCCGAGATATTTATATAAGTCTGTGCAGGTGTATGAATGCATCTTTGTACAGCTTCGTTGGGGACAAGCTTTGATAAAGCTAAGTGTAAGAGCCAAATTCAGTAATATTTAATGTTTGTAATGTTAAAATAGGTTTAAATGGACCAAATGTCACAAGTTCAATGTCTGCTGTGCCCATTGGCCAATAAGATAAAGATGGTTTTATGTTTTTTAGTTTAAAAACAATCTTTTAAAATAATGTATTCATTAATTTTCAATAAATATTATTATTCACCCATCAAAAATAAAAAATGATGGATTGCTAACAAACCACAGATAATTCTTGCAGTGACTTTCCAAGCATATGCTAGAGCATCCCAGAGTCCCTCCCCAGCACCACCTATGCTTCTGCTAAACTTCAGAAGACATGGAGTCACACTGGGAAGGGATCTCTTTATGGCCAGCAAGTGTAACAGTAAAATGTATTTTTGGTGTTTGTTTCTTTTTAGAGCAAGCTGCATTTATAAAATGTTGGATTAATGTTGGAAAAAGACCTCAGATGTTGTGCCTGGAATCTGCTGGAGCCACTCTTTTGGGGAAGTTTTTGTTTTTTGGGGGGCTTACACATACAATGAATACTAGTAGTCATATTCATATTTCACTTAAAAAAAACTGGAGCACAGACCGCTTGGATAGGCAGTTCTCCCACAGCAGCCAACATTATTAGAGACGAACAACACAATATATATATATATATATATATATATATATATATATATATATATATATATATATATTCGATTAATTAATTACGGGGAAAATAACGAATTAAAAATTTTAACGCATTTTAATCGCACTTTGCACCGTGGAACGTTTCTCAGTGCACGAGTTCCAGGCATACAGATTATATCGACGCACGATGTCAAAAATTCAGGGGCCGCATCCTTCGAAGGACCCGGCCCACGGTCCTTTGCAGCCCGCGAAGACCGCAAAGGACGGAAGTGAGCGGCTGTGAAATTGGACGGTCTAGCCTTCATATCAGCTGCCGTCACCTCTGCGTAGCTCGTGTCGCCAGCAACCGTGAGTGCGAAGCACAGCTGTGGAAAAGCAGCTGGTTAAACGGAGAACGAACTTTTTTCCTTTTTGTGGTTTAATTTAAGTCTTTAATTCAAAATAAGCTGTTAAAACAAGCATGACACATTTCAACATCAAGGAATACAGCTGAGTGAATGATTAATTTCCAACTATATTAAGTGAGACATTAATGTTATTTTCCCACCAGTCTACTACACAGTAGACTGGTGGGAAAATAAACAAAATTTTGAAGTTTAAGCTTTTGTATATTGATTCATTCGTAAACCAAACTTAAATTAATATTTATCATGTTAAATATTTAAATGTGATTAAAATGCGATCAATTTTGATTAATTAATTACAAAGCTCCTAATTAATTAGATTAAATTTTTTAATTGAGTCCCACCCCAAATATATATATATATATATATATATATATATATATATATATATATATATATATATATATATAATACCAGGCTATAAACATGTTCATTTCTGGCTTCTTTTTTGAGGTTTCAAAGTTGTAGGGATGAAATAGTTCTTTCAAGAAAACTAATAATTGACACATTATTGAAGAGGAAGTTTTCAGTGAATTCTTTCTAAAGAAAGACTCAAACCCTGTGTATTTAAACTTAATTGCTTTCCCAATTATGTTGTGATGACAGTAATTTTTGGGCTGGACTACATTTCAAGGCACAATTTAGTTTTGAATGATAGCACCACCTTTATGAACTGCCTCAGAGTTGATGGGGGTGTTTGGTGTTGTGCACAAACTGTTACATCAGAAACCAGGGTTTGGGAACCAGTACTCTGTGGGAAGGTTTAGACAACAAATCCATGTTGGTATAGTTAAGGAAAAAATGTGGATGTGCCTTGTGATAGACTGGAAACCCGTCCAGAGTGTAGTGCAAACCAACATCCCCCACCATACCCCAATAGAGAAAATGAATGGATTTGTGTGTGTGTGTGTGTGCATAAGCTGCAGTGAAAGCCAGAATATTTCAAAATGACCAGATGATTACAGTAAAACCTTGAATGGTGGTGTCAGAAGGACAGAAGCATTAATATGAAAGAATGATTATATATGGGCCAATCTTTTTTAATAACTGCATTAAAATAGAAATAATTTACATTCTAGGTCATTTGCATTACCTAGCCACAGTTTAATTTGAGTTTCTTCAATATTCTGCTCAAACTGCAGGCGCTAATTTGACTGTTTTAAGTCTAACTTAATTTAACAGTCTGCTAGCTTATCTTTAGTAGGCCTTTAAGCATTTTTAAAAAAAGTAAGACTAATTTACATTTACTCATGAAACAAAATGAGTTCTTTGTGTTAAATTCTGTTTCTGTCTTCTTTGCCTTCCATCGATCTGCTGCACCTGCTCTGTCTGAGTGAGAAGAGAGGCTGATGTCAAGGTGACTTTGAGGGAAAAGTACAAAATGAAACTAACGAAACATTCAATATTTGCAAGCAGCGCATTTTATGTAGCTTCTCTACAGCTAGGGCTAGGGTTGGGGTTATTAGAGCTAATTGTATGCGCAAGGACTTATTTTAGTCTTTTTTTCATTATTAAGACTGTCTATTGTAAGAATGACTATTAAAGTTAGTTGCATGTGTTGGGGAGACACAGCCCAAGCCCAAATGAACTCCTACAGGAAAATATTTGCTGTGTTGCAGACATCTCAAAAATCTTGCATTTGCTGACTTTATTAATAACAAAAAATTGATTTAAATAAAAACATGCCTACAGAACTTAGTAAAAGTACATTCTTGCTCACTGTAGATAATAATTTCAGTTATAAAATACTTCTGTGTCCAGTAACTGAGATGTTATACTTGTATACTTGTTCACTAATTAGAGAACTATAGGCAATGGAGGAGGAGTAAGCAGGAGGCTGTTCAATTCTTTAATCCTTTGTTTCAATTGTACCAACTTGTATGACATAAATTGTTATTATATTGTTAAACTTTGGCTGCCATGATGTGAAATTGGTGTTAAATTACACTCAAACTACCCTATAATAATTTGCTATAAAACACCTGAAGAACCATTTATTCAGAAAAATGGCTAAAGAAACATTTAAAGGAGGTTGCCAACCAAGTACTGAGTGTGCAAATGAATTAAGAAGTTGGACATTTCTATATTGTAAATCCTTTTTTGATTAATGTTAGGAAATATTCTCATAATTTGAGATACCAGTTAGTGGTTGTGATTATCACATAATCAGCCATAATTATCAAAAATAAAAACAAAAAAGAGCGTAATATTTAATTTTACATGTAATAAATATAGACTATATAGGTTTACCTTTTTAAGTAAATTAAAAAAATAATTTTTTCATGTTATTCTAATTTTTTCAGTTGCAGTAAAGTCATGAATTATATTTTAAGAAACTGAAGAATAGTGCATAATACCTGACTTTTTTAAAGCAACGATGTCAACACCGACCAATTGTACAGTATTGCAGTGATCCTTAAACAGCTTCATATACAATGGTGGTTGTCTTTCTCACATTTGCGTTCATGTTTGTATTGAATTAGGGTTGGGACTATGAGTTGGTCCAAAAACATTGGCTCTGACCATTCTTTGATGACACGATTTGTTCTTGTGCAGATTTCCTGACGTTTTTCTCCAACATTTGTTGGCATTATTAAGAATTCACTGTCAGACAATAATTGCATGCTGGAAAACAATGTCCTACACCTCCAGTCATTCTGGTTTGTTAGCATTCTCTTTAGCAAACCGGAGACGGGCAGCAGTGGGTTTTTTGGAGTGCATTGACTTGAACCTCGCAGTCCTGCCATGGACGCCATTGTTGTTGTGCTCTTGTAGTGGTAGAGTCAGTGACATAACATCCAATGTGAGCAAGACCTGAGCAATGTGAGCAAGATCTGTTTAGAATTTACTCTGGTATCCTTTGCACCTTCCCAGAATATTATTGTCTTTGATTTATTTTTGTCGGTAGACAGCTTGTGGTTTACGTAATATGCCAATAATGTATGATATACATATGAATGCATGCATATATGGCATATGTAGTTATTTAAAGCAAATAATTTTCTTCTATTTCCTGATATTCCAGAAGAGGATTTGCAATTTATTAAAAGACAATAAGTACTGACAATGATGCTCTATTACTATTGTGATGTACAGTATACCCAAATCTAATTTTAGCATCTGTTTAAGCTGAAAAACAAAACAAAACAAAATAAAACAAAACAAAGCCATACGTAAGTGGTATCTGTCATAATATTTTGGCCAGGTATGCATTGTCATTGGAAAATTTATCTTTTAAATTAGCATTTGTTGTGCAGCTGCCCTGTGCAAGTCTGGGAGAAGTCTAGATTTTGTCCACTAGATGTCAGGAAGCTCCCAGATTTCAGAACAAACTTTCCACTGACAGCATCCTGTTCTCAGCGCAATATTACTGCTAAACTTTAGCTGAACCAAAAGGATTCTCCCTTAAGGAAATTATTAAATCGCATCACTGTTAAATTAAATTTTCCACAGATAAACAGATGCATTTTTTAATTCAAAGTTTCACTGCATATAATAAATGAAAAACACAAAACAATATGTGAAAAAAAAAAAATACATGAAAACATTTTTTTTTTTTTACATTTGAGAATAATAAAAGAAGTTTTTAGTCAAAATCAAATCCCCTTGTTTTGGACTCTAAAGAATCATGCAAGATCTGCCTAGAGAGGGAGACATTACATTACAAATAAAGATATTGGCGCATATATGAAACCTTCCAGCATGTCTCTCAAAGTGTCTCAGTTCACATTCCCTTTAAATTCTATATAGCATTAACTTTATGAATCAAATCAATCTTATTAGAATTTTCTTTTAAATTTTATTAGTGGCTTTATGCACAGAACAGTCAACTTTAACCTTTCGAGGGAGTTTTAAATTTGGTTTTGTATTTTCTTTTCTTGTCAGTGTCTTACCAAACACAATATATACCAAGAGTCATGTGTGAATATAGTCAGAAGATGGCAATGGTGTCAGGTTATTGCTTGGGACTCGGTGTTGGTGGGCTGGACAGGACAGCTGCTCCGCACTGAGCAGGGCTCCTTTCAGCCTGCTGGAGATCTTGTACTGGCTGCTTGAGTCAGCCCTAAGCCGCTCTCCCCACGCAGAGCTCCCTTCACCAGCGTTCACCTAAATCTGTCACACAGATTTGACACTGCGTCACTTGGAGCGCACTCTGAAATGACATGTATATAATGTGGAATATTGTGCACATTTACAGCCTGGACTTCCCTTAAAGCAATGGTTTTCTTGTTTGCCCCCCCCCCCCCCCCCCCCCCCCCCCCCCCTTTTTTTTTTTTTTTTTCTCATATAAAAACAGTTCAACATTTTTTTAAATAATAAAAGAGTTTATAAATTTTTTTTTAGTGTTTAAAGTTTGGGAACTGATAAAATTATGATTTCACTGATAAATACTTTGGTTACTATAAAAACATTTTAATGATAAAGAACATATTTTACATTATGGAGTGCGGTGGATTCAAACTTCTGTTTATTTATATTCAGACTTTTGTTGTGTTCTATTTAAATTTCTATTTGAATTAAAAAATTTTACTATCAAATATTTGGCACGTATAGGCCATGAACCTAACAACACAAATCAAATTGCATCAGGCTCTCAGGTATTTATGCAAAAGAAATTACCCTAAATGCTGTCTTGCATCTTTTTCTTTTATTGTTAAATACTAAACTGAAATATTAATGGAACAAAATGAATAAAAAAGATAAATGTTCCTATTCAGTGTTTGTGTCACATCTGCTTCCTGTTGTGTCAAGTGTACAGAACAGTGTGCATTTTAAGTTTAATTTCAGTTTTTGTTAAAATAATAATAAAATGTTTTTATTTTCTAATAACATCAGTCTTCCATCAACAATGCGTATTTACACACTAATCCCTAATGGCATTTTCAGATATTTGCAGCAGTGTTATCCTAAAGTATTTTCCATACAAACAAATCACTGTGGTTATTCTGTCTTACATATCCTACTGAAAAAGCCCCTGCCTCGAGAAAGTTCTGTATAAGGAACAAAGAGAAGACTGTAGACTGAGTGCCCATCACCCTGGGCTTGTTTCCTCTCTTCATATGGCTTTCGGTCTGACGCTTTCTTCTGGAGTATTCTGGTAGCCTTCTTACTGGCCTTGGTGGCCAGTAAGAAGGATTTCCTCTCCCCAGCTGCCATGGCTTTGTCGGTTTGTACGGCACAAAGTGTCCCAAAACTGGGTTGTGGTTTAGGGTTCTCAAGACATAAAGTTTCAGGTTTAAAAATAAGTAATGCAGCATTTCACAGAATACTGTATATTAAAATATTGTTTGTCTAGGTATGTATGAGCTCAGTGTATGCATGCATGCATGCAAGAATGTGATGTTTGCAGCTCCAGCAGCAGAGGAGGGTCCTTGTGATTCCCTTATCTAGGTTTAAGTAAGGAAACATGGATCTCTGCTCTTTTGGGAAGCTTTAGCTCTTTGAAATGAAAATAGAGGTTAAAAATTTGCTAAACATGTTAGCAATAAGGATGCTTCTTTTCCACAGGTAATTGGGTTGGTTCTTTTTATAGATATTTTTACTCTCTTGTTTTTATTTTTCCCACTCTGGGATAATATGAAACTGTGTTTTGCAGGTTTTTACACTGACGACTTAAAGACTTGGAACATTATTTCAACATGACTTACACAGGTACACAAATTGAAGCCAATGCTTTTTTTTAAATGCATCTTTTTTTTAAAAAAAAACTTGGATTTCAAACTTTTGAATGCTTTCTCAACTCAAAGGAAGATTAAACAAACTTTTTGGCCTATAAATAATAATGCAGGGGATGCTTATTTTCTCACACAGGTGTTTAGAGATCCTCTCTCTGATAAATCATGATTTGTAAACTTTCCCATAGACAGCAGTGACAGGTTTCCTTTGATAATGTAGAAAAATGGGGAAAGAGAAGGCTGGGCTTAAGTAGAGCTGTGATTTAGAGCAGAGAGATGCAGCATCTCTCCTTTCCAGTGGAGGCCCTCCTGGGTTTGATTTAATTCTCTCCTTGCACTATTAAAAAGGCCTTCCACTCTCTTCACTGCATGCACCTTGCTGTCATAACTGGCACAAAATCATTAATCAATGCCGCTTGTAGGCAGTGCAACTAAGGCCTTTCACAGTGTATATTTTTCCATTATTGATTGTGTGTGTAATGCATGAAGAAGTACAAAGATGGGTGTCCTCCTGTGTTGGAATGACCATATTAGGCCAGGAGATGAGGGGAACCTTTTTCTACATCAACGAGAAATTCATAAAGCAATCATCATTCCAGCCTGGGAAGAAAACTTTGTTCTTAAAATGTTTCTCTTTTTTTCCCCCAGTGTCGTCTTTATAGACTGAACTTAACAATGATCCTGCGCTGGACGTATGACAAGCAGTTATTTGGTGCAATAAAACTGAAAGGCAGTGAATGTCAGTGTCCCCCTTTGTTGTTTAATTTATTTTCTTTTCAAAGTGAAGGGAGGTGTCCTTGCTGTGAGAGTTAGTCATTGATGTGGCTATAGTTAGTCCATACCCTGCTGCGACTGTCTGCTGGAGACGCTACTTCCTCTTTCCTGCTCGTTCATAGCTTCCTTTGCCCGGGATGATCGCCTCGCTTGGTCTGTTTGGCTGTATTTTGTACGGGGATGAATAAACTTGATCAAGAGCAAAATATATAAGTGTGAAGCACCGTGTGGGCAACAGAGTCGAGTCTCTCTGCTCTGGGGCAAAACAAAGTCCGGCTGCCCTCAAAAAGCAAAGCACATTTGAGATTCATATGGTGTTAGAAGGTTTTTGTAATCTGTGTTATATATTATGCCTTTTATTGCTGAATAATACATAGTAACTCAAAAATCTCCACACTGTAAACCCTAATATGTTGAGTAAACGTAAAAATATTTTTAAAGTTGACAAACTTTAAAGTCAAATGTTTTCAGAATTGAAATATTTGGATTACATACTATACATATTAATTATGATCATTTTAATTTACCTGCCCAAGTGGATTAACAGAACTGAAAGAAACATGCACACAAGCACACAAAAGTACTGTATGAGTATAATCAAATTAGTGATATTATTTTTGCCTTGCATTGAAATAATTCTCTCTTTATACATATCAGGAAGTCAGTGTGAAACACTATTTCCTTAACCAGCAGAACATCACTCTGCACACTTCTACCTGTGCTAACATAGTCATTAGCCCAGCATCTCACTTCACCTGCACTTCACTGAGGGTGTCACAGCTTTTCTAATTCAGCATGAAGCTAAATAAAACACAGCCTGAGCAAATAAAATATAAACACAATGGAACAAACACGTGACAACACAGTATGAAAGAAGCACACAATATTTTACTAATGCAGAAACTGGAAGTCCCCTTACACACCCAAACCGCAGGCTGCAATATTAAAGGACAAGTGCAGACCAGAACAGATGCACACACCAGAAAAAAAAAAAGCACATTAAAATGATTTTATTGTTAATTGTCTTTTACTTGGTCAATCAGTTCCATCTCAACAAGGAAGAAAATGTTAAGTTAGCAGAATTTGTACTTGGAACATTTGGGTTTACAGTGTATTTATGATACTATAGTGGTCTTAACATTATAATAGTGATATAATAATGACATTCAGGATTCTCGGTAGCAGACTAGACTAGACTGACATCCTGTTCTGTGGTGTCAGGGTCTGAGGCAACTTGGTGTCTGAAGTTGGATTACTTTTTGAATAACAAGCTTAAAGATCCACTCACTTTTCATGGTGAATTTTGCTGCATAGGTTTGCTGTAAACACACAAATTTCTCTCATTGCAAGCTAAATAATTGCTCTGAGGTTTATGTCAAATTGAAGGAATATACCAGAAAAGAGAGGCAATATGATTGCTGGATATTAATCTTATCTTTTAACAGCCTCTATTTGTTATATTTAGAGTTTTAATGATACTAAATTGTTTTATCAACAACTAACTAATGGGCTTATCAGCAACTGGCAAACCCCCTTCTCAATAAGCTTATGGTAAATGGAAAGAATCTATTACTGGCTCAGAGCCCTTTATCTCAGCTGTCTTAAATATTGACATTTACAGTAATTTGTCCCCATTTTCTATTGATTCCTTGTTTTGCTTTCAGGTTATGTTGTAAACAGGGTAAATAATGACAGATTTGAGCGGAGCTTGCTCCAGAGATGATCCAGAAGTAGCTGGCCGTGCTGCAGACACGATTCTCTCATCAGCTGAAGTTTATGTGAGGTAGCCATCACAGTCACTGTGGCTTTCACTGGAGGCTAGGCTAGTTGTGGCATCTCTCAGAAATAGCATGTAGTCAATGCTGCAGGAAGTCTGGCTGAAACCTGAAGATGCTGAGCAGAGCTGGCAGGGGATGTGTTGGCGTGATAATTGTAATTATAAGTCAGAGGAAAAGAGGTGTGGCTTTTGCAGCAGTTTGTTGAGTTCAGAGAAACAAGCCCTGGCATGAAGAGGAACCATGAGTCAGAAGTACAGAGAAATGTTTGAAGAATTTCACGAAGGCAGTAAGCAGGCTTGCAATTATGTTTATCAGCTAAAGAGCAATGTTTTCATCGGTATTATTTGAGGTTACAAGGAAAAACTTTCTTCACCTTCTCACGTATCCTCCTATTACAGCACATCCATAACATTTTAAAAGCATGCATATTCTAAGACCATGAAAGAATTATTATTCTACAGTAAAATCGGAAAGGTTCAGACTTCCCTGTTTATTTTGCAGATCTGTGCCCAACACCATGATGTCTTTTCTGGGTTTTATCTCTTCTATATCGCAGTCTGGAATGCATTGCTAAGCTCGGCCACCAAGGGCTAGCATATAGCACTCTCTTCAGGCTTTGTACAGGATGAAGAAGTCATAATCCTCAAACAGACTTAAATTCCTCCAGAAAGGCTCTTGATCCTGAATCCACTCATTTTCTTCAAACAACTCAGCCCAAAAGAGAAGGGATATTTGGGCATGGCTGAAATCCTTGATTGAAATCTGCTACAAGTGGGCACAGACACACATGTGGGTCGATACACATGCACACAAATAACCCTAACACACATAAATACATAGGCACATACACCTCCCCAAACGCTGCTTGCTGTTGGCGAGAGCCTAGGTTGTTGAGAGGGCCTCTCTGAGCTCTTATTAAAAGGTAAACTTCTCTAAGGCCAGGGAATCATGTCAATCACGGGTTGTGTTTTCGCACTGAGCCCAAAGGCTGCTCTCTCCACCCTGTCAGACGCTGTTATCACCCTCAAAGCCATATCAGAATGCTGTTTGTTCTGCGCTTTAGTTTCACCCACACGGCGGATTCAAAAAGGTACAGGTCTATTTGATAGTGTATATTTCATTGCCGGAGAGAGACTGTGTTTGTCTTGCTGTGTTTGTCAGCTCATATTTGAGCTGAGGGTTCCTATTAAAACTAAACACCATATCAGAGGAATATTGCCACCGCTAGGTTCTTTTAAATCGCATATTGAGCCCATGGAGTGTGGAAGCAATTTAGTTGTAGCATAGTTTATAAGTGTGTCTGTGCTTGTGATGTTTCTATTTACTCTTGATTCTAATTTATTTACACACAGCAGCCTCTCGCTGCATATTTCATACACTGTTATAATTACTTTAGCTATATTGTCACTTCCAGTTCTCTAAAAATATTACCTTGTTTGCATTTTCACTTATTTAATAAATCCCTTAGAGAGCATGGCTATTTTCATTAAGCAGGATTGATCGAGTCCTTAAAGGCATCATCAGCTAAGAGTTAAAAACTTCATGTGCTTTCACCACCACACTTCACGTTCAGTGTACTGTGCATTAGTTCTGGGCAGCATGACCAAAAATTGACATCACAGTAATTTTTTTAAGGTTCTGGCAGTTTCAGTGTGTAACACTATACTATTATTAATCCTACTACTGCAAAAGTCTACATTCATAAAGGTTTTCAGTGGCTCACTAAGCATTTGAATGCCATCACAAAAAGCAATAAAACATAAATAGCCCAAAATAAAATTACCCAAGCAAAACAATAAATATTCTACTCTGATTCTGTAATCAAAAGATAAACATTTGACACAAGCCTATAGAGTCAGTCCTTAACAGTTTGCCTGTTATGGGTTTTGGTCAGATATAATGACCCGTATTGTTGCAACAGTTTTTTTTTAAACAAAGTCAGTGTCTTAAGCTGCTTTTAAAAAGCAGCTTAAGACACTTTTATTCAGACAAGCTTTTAGTTAAATGTTTTACTTTTTATCAGCTATTGTTATTTATTTTACTTTCACATTGTAAAGCACTTTGTGATTTTATCTGTGAAAGGTGCTATATAAATAAAGTTTTACTGTTTTACTTACATATACGGTAGCTAGTTAATGTTGGTGTTTCCACTAGAACCAAACTGATATAGGAGTTTTAAGACCGATACTGATACCAATATTTGGTGATTTAAAAATCAGAAATTCTAATATATCTATTCTAATTTTCACTTTTAGATACATGAACACTCAGATCAGCTCGTTGTTGTGTTTGCGGCACTCGAAAATATCTGCATTGCCAACACTGACGCTGGAGAATGCCCTCTGAAGGACAAACTATGCAACATCAACACCGATGACATTGTTGAAGAATGTCTATCCTGTTTATTCTTTACTTTTTTAATTTTCATTTATTGGCAGATGGGAATGCTGATACTGATAGATCAGCAAATAACTAATATTTGCTGATGATATTGGTCCGCTGATAAATCGGCTGAGCCCTTTCCACAGTAGCACTGTTTATCATTAAAAAAAATCTGTCTTAGTCTTGAGTAACACTTTATCTTTTCCCCACCTGGTTCTGTGGAGGAGCTACCTGAGCCAAGATATTTTTTAAATCCAAAAAAGCACACATAGCTTCTGCATTGGTCATAAGCTTTTTTGATGCATTTTTGGTCTCTTTTCCACAGTTTTTGCACAGTTCTTGATTATCACCATTTAGCTGTTTCCACCTGTTAATTCAATTCAGGTTTATATAGCACCAAATCACAACAGTTGCCTCAAGGTGCTTTATACTGTAAGGTAAAGACCCTACAGTATTTGGGAAAAACCCCAACAATTGCACTATTCCTTATGAGCAAGCATTTATGATGGTGGGACCAAAAACTTCCCTTTAAACAGAAAGAAACCTTCTGCAGAACCCAGCTCAGGGACTGGTCGGGGATGAGAGGAAAGAGAAAAGAAAAAGTAGAGCACAGGGAGACAGGATAGAACACAAATTATAGGCGAGAGAAGACAAAATTTAATGACATGCAGCAGCGACATATAAAGAGAGTGCAAAGAGGTGAGTGGAGAAGGAATGCTCTGTGTATCACAGCATATCACAGGAAGTCCTGCAGCAGTCTGAGCCTATATACTGTTATGCTGTCTGGCTAGCTAGCATTACCCAGCATTCAGCTTGGCAGTGCAATTTTGTAAATGTGGTAAGTTTCACATACAGTATTATTGTGTGTCATAAAGGAAGTTAATTAATTTAAAGTCTTATGTCAACTGTTTTCTGATATGATGAGAAAGGCATGCAGTTAATACAAGTTGTTTCTTTGGTGGGAAATAATACAAAACCTCTTGAAAGATCAAACTATTTTTTTTCTGTAAAGCAGCATTTGAAGAAATAATATCATGCCAGTGCATCAAATGTATTACCCAACGCTACTGTATAGTTTAGAAGACTTATGGAGGCTGCGTTGTGCCAGAAGGACAGGATGCATCTTCATCAAGTTTGCAGAACCATCAAAGGTGCCAGATGATGTGCTGCTGCTGTGCTTCTTGTTCAAACAACATACTAGCTTGTTAATTAGTGTCAGAAAATATGCTTGATAATACTATTTCATTTTTCAGCCATACCAACCAGCTCCACATTATCTAAAAGCATGATGTGGGTGTATTGGGATGTGTATTTTCTATTTGCAAAGAGAATTTCAGGTTAGTTTTAAAATTACAGTATTGTAATTTCTTAGATTTTTTTAAATAATTACATTTAAAAAAATATTATTTAATAAAATATTGTTAAAATATATTTTGTGGTCCTGAAACTGGGAACTGTCAAACCGAGATATTGATTTTCTGAGCTAATTCCCTTTTATCTAGATATTAGGCTACACACTATATATGTGTTCTCATATTAGTATCAGCTAATTACTAAATTACCAGCTGGAGCCTACCCATTCTTGTACCTATACATAAGGAAAACAATAGTAAAGCAGCAAGGCTATTCCAGTCATTAGTAAGTTTGCTGGACAAACTGCAGGATCTAACACCGTGGGAGGCTAGGGAAATAAAAAGGTACTTACGCTAGTATTGACCTTGTTGCTGGACCTACTGCTGTTTGCTCTGTGGCCAGCCTTCCACAACAGACACGCACACGCACACACCCACAACTACACCCACACATATATTATGTGATTGAGCATGCATGTCAGAGAGAAATACAGTGAGTGGTGGAGGATGAAAACACTATTGGTTTTGCAGTTTTGTCAGAGAGTCTTAGCAGCACTTGTCATGCATACATTTTGTAACAACAATAACAAGTAGGCAAATTCAAACAAAGTAATTATAATCGCATGACCAAACTCAGTTAATTTTAATTCATAAATGCATTTTTAGTTGGTCCTATGATGCTGAAAAACAAACAAGATAAAAAAAGAGCAAAACTAAAAACACGTTAAGGCTGTTCATTAGTACCACAAATGACAACCTGCTTCAGAATCCATATCTATGAAGCAGCCCAAGGTTCGTGATGGAACGCCATGTAAACAGCTCATCACTGCAACTTCGACTGATTAACATATGATTGCAATTCATCATCTCATGTGCAGCTGGTGACATCTTGCAGTAGCATTTATTCCGTGTTGATACATGCCTTTGGTTCCTTTTTGACAACTCAAAACAAACAGATTGCAAGCTGTCGCTACATTTGCCCAAGATGAATGGGGAAAATGAATCGGTAAATCAGGTGTGTCAGGTGATTAACACAATCATGCCTGAGATCCTTGTGGAATCACTGGAACTTAGTATGTTTGAATAAACGCTGACAGTGGAACAGACTGTCTCAGCAGCGAGAATGATGTGAACAGTCAACAGTAACTCATATTTTTAAACTATTATACTGTGAAGTCTTCTGTGCGTAACAGCCTGCCCTGATGGTATTAACATTATAGTGGTATTGAAATTTACTGTCAATTTACTCGTCACCATGCTGCCAAAATTAACAACAGCTTGATGCAACTGACTCATGTTTACTGTTCCTGATATAAGTTTATTACAATCAGTAATATTTATAAAATAGAATTTAAACAAGGGCCTAATATTAATATACTATGCTTTGTTTGTTGGCATAACAGATATAAAGATTTGTGACTATGCTGATTAAAGATGGTGAAATTATAATTGAAAATAAGTATGCACAGGTTGTGTCTGCATATTTTTAGTATTTCAGTATCATTTGTTGACATCTGTGACAACTTAACAGTTCCCCAAATTAAAACGGCTGATATTTTTGTGTGTGCTGAACAAAGGAATGATAAAAATACTAAAGATTTTAAGGAATTCACTAAATGTTATTATAGTAGATAGTAGTAGATCTTTTTGTTAAGTCACTGTTAAGTTTGTATAACTGTTGGTCTCTTTTCTTAATAGACAGACACGAAGAAATTGAGTTAAAATTGCCAAATCCTGTATATCCTGCACACTTCTGGATTTGGGAATGTGGTGAACTGAGTGATATCACTGGGGACATTCAGTTCTGTTGTGCAGCTGTCGTTTGCTAGTAATAGGACGCAGTCACCAAGGAACCCTTTGAGTATGTGTACTGGGGAAAACTGACAGAGGCAAAAGAGAGAGATTCAAACGAGTGAGCAATAGTGAAGGCAATAGAGGAGCATTTGTATGGTCTTCCTTGCCACTGAAGTAGTAAAATGGAAACATATTTCTCCCTTGACAGCTACAGTAGATCTAACCCTGTGAGTTGAGCTGCTTATGATGTTGTGTGGTGTAGAGGTGGACCCCAGGGGTGTCCCAAAGGCTTGTTGTTTCTTGTCAGAGATTAGATTGAACCAAGCGGCTCTGGTTCATACTCATGCCTGAGAGAAGCCAGGACTCCCTGTCACTGAACACAACCTCTGAGCTTTGCTCTGTAGCACCACATCTAGATTTATTTCTTATTGTAGAATAAAGTTTGTTATTTTTAATATAAGCTCCACCTTCTCTGGGGGTTTCCATGCTGCTGAATATTTGCTCAATGCAGCACACTGTACACTGATGCATGACTGGCTACTGGGAATGAAAAAAGGGGATTTATTCACATGTTTCTCAGCTGACTTTATGTTTATTTCTTACTTCACACATTTTCTTATTTTCCTAAATTCCCACTTTTTACAGTCACTGACAAGATCAGATGGATGTTTTTGGCAAGAGTCTGTAAAGAACTCTCGTTATGTGTGTTCACCGTTTTACTGTGAACACACATAACGAGGATATCAAAGTTAAGACATTGTAAATTTGTTTTGCTTTATTTCTTTGCAAATATGCCAGAAAATAGGTTGAAATAACCCTGAGCAACAAGTTTTCTGAGTGTGTGCGATGAAAGAAGAAGCACTTTTTCATGTCAATCTCATCTGTGTGACAGGAATGCAGTAATTTGACAAAGTAATTGATTTTCCTTCATTACCTGGGGAAGTTTTGATGATGTAGTGGTGTTACTGCATCAAGAGGTTTTCAGTTTTAATGTGTCTAAGCTTCTTTTTCCTTTTTTCCCCTTTTTTGTGTGGGGCACTATCTTCATTTTCTGGTAATCAAATTTACAGTTATCATCTCCTATACACCATATAATAGATTCAATATTTATCATTTTTAGGTTCTGAATATATTACTCATTTGGGTTTTGGGGAATTGTATTTCATGATTGCCTTCAGACTGTACTTAAGTAAATTGCGCTGTAATTGTCTGGTAATAGAGATTTTTTAGAAATCGCCCCCTCTGCTGTAATAATCAATTTGATGCATGCTTGTCTGCTCTGTGAAGGAAGAGGTTAGCTGTCCCCGTTAGTTTTAGACAGAAGGTTTAAGGAGGGATCCACTGAAGGCATCTGTCAGTGAGGTAAAGAGCACTGACAGCCATACATCATCTCTGCCTAGTGGAGGCCCCTGTATTTAAAAGAGTACTGCAGTCAAAAGCCCATAAAAGTGAGTGACTCCTCGGGAGCATCTGCCACTGCATGCAGGGAGGAGATTCAATGTGAAAAAGGGGAGATAATGTGCTCACTCACTAATGGGCACCCGACTAGACACAGGCTCATTTTTCACATCATGTCATCTGTAAGGTTTGAATAAAAGTAATGGCCACAATGAGCCTGGATCTCTCCCAGTCATTATGGCTTTTGCTTCCTCACTTTTATTTGTGTTGACTTGTACAGTCGGAAGAGATGACAGTCTCTGGGCCTGTGGATCAGTCAGAGTGATGATCTGCACTGCTCTCCTCAGCTGCTGACAGGTCCCTTCTCTCTGGCAGGCATATGAGGCCAGAATGCCGCACTACGTCATATCAAATGCTGTAATCTGACAGAATAAAAGGATTTGCACACTGGGGACATCACAAACTCTGTCTTTTGTAATTTTCTGACAGAGACAGAAGGGGGAAATGAAGGGGTTTCTACAGTTTCATGTAGTAAGAATTAGTGTCAGTCAAAGTTAAGTGGCTATTTTAAGATAAATAGGAGAGGATTTCCATGGCATGTTTTAGGGCACTGGGCTTTAAAATGCTATGCTAATGTGAGTAGATACTGATCGCTCGTTGGATGTTTTCATTTCTGAAACATTCAGAGTCGCAGGACACAGCATGTCTAAATATCCATTCTGAAAAGGTTAGTGCGTAATTAACGCTCAAATTCACTGCCACTGTCAGCCATGTTCAGTTCAGAATAACAATAAATGCCCAAATGTTAATCTTTTCATCTTTAGGATGCCCTATATGAATTTGTAGAATACAATTAAAAAATGATGATGATGATATTCATTTATATTTACTGACATATTAGTGTTGTATTAGATCTCTTGAATAATCATTTTTCTGTACATAGAAAGGTGAAGAAAAGCCTAAATATTATATAACACATATTTCATGGTTCATCAAATACTTTTAAAATAAAAGACTGTTTTGTGTCGGCCCCTATAAAACTGGGAAGATGGATGAGAAAACAAGTGATTTCCTTATTAGGTTCAGGAGTCAAAGGCCTTCTTCCAGAGATGTGGGCTTCAAGAGCCCAGAAGATTAAGACATATATTGGATTCATGATGGAGGCCACAAAGTTCATTTTCAAAATAAAACAGAATATTATTCACAGTCCTTTTAAAATTCAGATTGCCAGCTGACCTGTGACTTGGAAGTAGTGCATTACATTTTCAATGAGCTGGTGCTATGTCACTAGAAGGAAAAATCCCATTTCTTGCCCCTTTGCCGAGGGAATTATGGGATTAGATCAGCCATAGTTTAAGGAACTATGAGGAGAACAAAGATACTGTAAAATTAAATTTTGACATTTCAGACTGTACTTTGTTTTCCTCTCACATATCTCCCTTTTTACCACAAGGTGTTAATTTTTGAAGTAAATGGAAGTGAGGCAGATTTTTTTTAGTCATTCTGAGACAGCCCTGTAGTGGGAGGAAACAAAAACAGTCCTGCTTTGTAAAAGCTCCCACTGGTGATATTATAAGCAACACCTGCACACAGTTCTGCCTGATTTTCATATATATTAAAATCACTACCTACTGTGGCATATGAAATTGTACAAACCACTAAGGCCTAAGCTTACCACTGGAACGTCTACTTCCCTTTGATTCAGATTTTCCTCTCAATTCTCTGACCCTCAAAAAAGGTGACCAATAATCTCATTCATACACTGTTTCCATCATAGACCCCCACATACCCCGCATAAGACCATAGAAGTAATATTGACATTGTTCAGCTGCATAAAAAGTTGCATGTCATACACAAATATTATGAAAAGTTATCACTTTCCTCCAAGCTATACACACTCCAAGCTGCCAGTATAATAGAAATCTCCGCTTAAACCCTTCTCTGCAACACTGGAAGTCTGTGTTTGTATACAGTAGTTGCAAATAAATATCAATATCATACCTGTCCAAATTCTAATTTTACAGTTACAATAGTGAGATACTGAGAAAGTATGTTTAGCATAATTAGTCAATAGACCCGGTGGGGAGATGCGTCGCATGTGGCAATAAAGCCACAACTTAAGCATGGTGGTGAGCTCATTCCCCTAGTACCCCCATCCAACCCCCATCTCCTTGCACCAATGCCTGCCTCATCACTCCACACAAAATATCCCACCCTTAATTGGTCTGTGCTCCTCCAACATGTCTGTAATGAAAAAAGCAGCACATAATTCTTAGTTTGTTGGCTGGCAGAGCCCAATTTACAAAAGTGGAGGTTGGTGATAAGCAGAGACAGTACGGCTGTGGAGTGCTCAGAACAATGAATCACCCCACTGCCAGGGTTGAGCAGAATATAATTGAGTCCAACATCTCTGAGCACTTTCACCATAATTAATGATAATCTGTAACAGAGGAATCTGAGATTCCAGTTCACAGAACTGTTTAATTAGGCCCAGTAATGAAAGCACAGGCACTACAAGAATATGGCCGGCCTCATGATTAATGATTTGTGCTACTGAACACAAAAGTGCTGCACCGTTAACTCCAACGGATGCTGCTGTGTCTCCCTGGCATTTATAGAACACCAAAATACATATAGAGCTGTTTTCATCCCCTATATGAGTAACTAAATAAATACAAGATTTTTTTTTTTCATATGCATGCTTCTGTTTTTATTTTTAATGCTCAGCATAGTCACAACATTTTCACCTCTAATGGAATTTGTACTAAATTTCAAAATGAATAAGCAAATACATTTTCACATGCTACTGAAGACAGTTATAATTATCTGTCCATGTGTATTAATGCATTGCACTGGAGAGAGAACTTGGCTTGCGGAAAATGTAGCTTTGTTTATAAGATACAAATTTGTTGCCATGTAGCATATAGAGTTTACTAATAATATCTAATATGCAATTACAAAAAGAGAAAGAAGATTAATGCACTAAAATATTATGTATGATCTTTTAAAGGTGTTAAATTTTGCAGTGATTGTGTTTGCAGGAAACACCTAGCATTATGTGAGCTGTTATTTGCTTTGCACCAGTAAAAGCACTACTTATTTATACAGTTGTGGTAAAGGTCTGTGTAAAAAAGATTGACATGTGACAGAAAAAAAAATGTGCAGTGCCATTCACTCAAGTAATAAAAAAGTACATAAGAATTTAAGTCTTTTACCTAAAAGTATGGATTACATTATTGAATGAAATGCTCCAGCTCCTGTTTATGCCTCGCAGGCATCTTTGTGGTTATTTCCTGGTAGTGTAGCCAGAGTTCTGCGACTTCATAACACAGCAGCAAGCAGGGCTTTGCAGAGGCTGTGTGCTAGACTGGCTCCACCTTTTTAAATGAATCTCATGAAATGCACAGTAATACGGTTCATACCATTACAGAAACAAAATAAGATTTTTGTTTGGCATGAATTGGATTTATACCCTGAAAAAAAAAGCTATTAGTCACTCCCTGTCAGTTTGTTGACTGCTCTGAGCTTGATGTTGTGTGTTAGACCTCTGAAGTTAAATTTAGCACTTACTTGAATATTTTAAACTTAACGTTTCCTGTGGTAAAAATACGATTCTGCAAATCAAGATTCACGGTAATAGGCTTAATAGAAAGATCAGACCATTACGAAATAATAGGAACAATATTCTGTGCAGGAACATGCTATTCATTTTATTCATCATACCTTTCAGTAAAATGTTGAAGTCTCCATCAAGTAGACACATGCCTTAGGAAACGACAGTGTGAGAGGCAATACGTGCAGAAAACCAGGCACGGGAGCTAAGCCCTCATAAATCTATGACAAAACTTTCCAAAAATGAAAAAGAGGACGTTAAAAGAGAGAAAAATAGATGTGTTCCTGCGAAAGAAATGACTGTAACCGCCCACCCCCTTGCCCTCCTATTCCCCATGTCTGAATCTTGTTTAGTTCTTTAATTCTACAGTTTCTGACCTGGATCTGGCCATCGCTGCACATGAAAGAAATTACAAAAGCCTCTCAGTCACAGCAGCCCAGCTTCCTCCTGCACCACAGCATTTGTCATTGCCAAAACAGCAGAGTTTAATTAAGTGTTGTGAGCAGCCTAGTGAGAAACACACTTTAAATTAAACCTCTGAACATGCTGCTATTGGTTCTTTACCTTCTCAACAATCAGCAGGGTATATGGCATAAATTTCTATCTCTCAAGGGGGAAGGCAGCTGCTGCACCTCTAGCGATTCATAAACGGCTTGCCTCCCCAAGAGCAATCTCTATTACAGCACATTTCATTATAGCTCAGTTTGGAACAGCAAGCAGATGAATGTGATAATTAATGTCCCTTACCAACTAAACATTTTATTTACTCTTGATGAATTAATGGTTGTTATCATGGTTAAGAGAAAGAAAAAAAAAAAAAAAACTACAAGCCTTGTATGCTGGTGCATCTGTGTAGGTGAAAAGAATTACATGGCAAATTATCTTTTGGGGCATCAAGCAATTCTTGGTGAAAGAGTGGAATTAATTCAACCCCTTCTATAATAATGGATTATTTCAAGTTGGTAAGCATTTTGATTGACTAATGCATTTTATAAGTATGTCTTTTATGTTATCATAGAATACATCAATCGCTATGGAAGAAGACACAAGAGGCCACTGGCTGTTACATCTGTAGGCTAGAACGTCCTCTTAAGTGGCATTTGAATTAACTCTAGAGATTTTAAAGGGATTATCATTATTAAAACTGTAAAAAGGAAGGGGCATTTAGACATATTGGTGGCTTTATTTATTAAATAATTGGCATGTGGAACTTATGTGATATGCAAATATTAGGCTGTTGCTTTATTGATCTTATGTCATAGTCTGCCTATTATATATAGGTGACAAGTAAGCGATATTACACACAAAAGGTATGTACAAACCACAGACTAACCATGGGAATAAAGATAAGTGTGGTGATCAATAGTTTCTGATTGTCAATAAATCTTATGAAAAGACCAAAACCAACAATATATTGATCCTACTCCATAGTCTCATATATATGCCAACCAATAGTTGGCCCAGAAGTCAGGAAGTTAGAATATTTGAGGGTTAAGATAGCATATATATATATATATATATATATATATATATATATATATATATATATGAAATATGTTAATAGCAACGACATTGTAAAATTCAATTGACCTTATTGATTCATTCTTTTTCATATTACCACTAAATGTTCTTGCAGTTTATTACATTTGGTCATTATAAGTAGTTTTGTGGAACTCTATGTACTGTTCCTCTGCTCAGATTATGTTAACTGCAGCTCTTTAAGGCATAAGTAGAGTTTCATTCATAAACTCTGCCTAGATTGGACAGCCAGGTTCCCCAGCAGGCCAAGTGTTTTTAAAAAAAAAAAAAAACTCTTAAGCATGGTGCCTATAACATCTAACAAGTCAAGCGCTGGCACAAACACAGAAACCAATCAAACTCAGCCCACATGAACCTTAAACAAAGGTGGAGGTACATTTTCTAACCATGTTGGATGACATTTCCTTGTCCTCCTGTTGCTACCGCTCCAACGTTTGAGTGATCAGACAGCCATTACAAGGTCCAGGTTTATTAGCGAGACCATATAGGCCCTAAGCTCGCTGTGGTAGAAGTGTAATTCTCTACAAAGTGTGTCACGTTAACTCTGTTGACTGATCCACACAACATCTGGTTGAGAAGACCTCTCACACCTCTGTGCAGCAGCCCTTTAAGGCAGCAACAGCGTGGAGCTCTCCGCGGTGCAACCAGAAAGAAGTCTTGACGTGCCTTTCATACCTGGCTTGTTCACAGTGGAGCGGGCAGTCACTTATACAAGGCAGTTTCCACGTGCTAAATTGGATGAAGCATCTTGTCTGAGGTGTCTTCACTTCATTTAAGTATCCTTAACATATATGAAAAAAAAAAAGTTTAGCTTGCAGCAGGAAAACTAGGTATGCATTTGCAATTCAGATACAGTAATTGTTTGAGATGGCCTCTGCCTTACATTTAAATCCTGAATTAATGTTGTTGAAATAATATATTTGCAGAGGCTTTACTATCAGAGTTTACATCACTTACATGTATCAGCGACACTAATCTTGTACTGTATTAATTTAAGATTAAAGGAAGCTTGGCTTACATCAGATTCTTACTTTAAATAACTCACAGTAACATCATCATGCAGTTGTACAGGGACCTATTAAGGTTAGAGTTGCATCTCTTTAATCGTTGATCATTTAAGGATGCTCCTCTGCTCTTCCTCTTTACAATGCCAAATGATATATGATCACTTCTACACCTCTAGTTAATGTACACTATTAGCTCTGTATTTAAACATGATAATGTAATTGATTCACAAATTGATTTATTGATGTTAATTCAAGTGTTTCATGTATTAATCACAGTAAAGAAATTAATTTAGTATATTTTATGAGCTGTTGTGTGATCAGCTAATGATATGAATTAATCAACTTTAATAAGAATTCAAACACTATTGTTTGCCTAATTTGTCACTTTGTTAGAGGGAGAATGAACAGTGGCCTTTTGATTTACAATCTATAACTCTACTGGATGCTTTTAGGGAATTTCTGTGCATATTTGGGGTTTGGAAGTGTCACTTTCAGGACACTTCACCAGTCCCAATTTAATGCAAACGCCTGTTTTTAAAAATACAAGAATAGATGGTTTTTATTTGGAATACATTTTCTGCTCAGTGTACATGCTGAATTAAAAGAGAACTTACTGCATCACCAGATTTCACTTTCTTTTGTTTACACTAAATACATTAAAGTAGAACTTTTAAAATAGAGTGCAATAAAAGCGTGTTCACTCTTTGCTTTGACTAAATTGTTTTGCACTCCAGAGAACCATTTAAGTAGTTCATTAGTGGCTATGTCATGTCTTTAAAGTATTGATCCCTCCAGTCAATGGAAAAATAACAACCCGGTTATAAGCTACTTGTCCATAGCGATGGGCAACATAAATTATTTAAAAAGGGCAGATTCGCTGCGGCCATGGAGCCATCAATCATAAGATATGGCAATGACAAAAAAGCTGTGCTTCATACGTCCCTCCTATCTCTCCCCAGAACAATTCTATCAGCCAGGTGACTGTGAGGAGGCAGGATGACCTGATGTCACTCACATTGTTGCCTCTGCCTTTGAAGAACCCAGCTCTCCTCTCAGCCCTGGAATGGGATGGCTAAATAGATTCTCTGTGTTTACTGCTGGTCTCCCTCCCTCAGTGCACACTTCAATTTGTCTAACAATAAAAGGTGCACAGAAGAGTTTGGAGTTTCCCAAACAATGGATGAATTTTTTATCAAGTGGTTGAATTGAGTTGCAAGTGGCACAATATTTATTCATAGGTATTTGTTCAGTTATCTTCCACTGAAAAATGAATGATACAACAACTGTAGAGGTTTATGGGAGCTTGATTTATCCCCTGTTGGCAAAGAAACTAAATTAGTGAATCACAAGTCATGATTTTCCGTACTGGACATGATATATTTGTTGTGCCTCTTTACAAAGACGTGATAATTAAGGACAAAAAGACTGAAATGTTAAAGCCCACACTCTGACGTGGCAGATCTTCATCAATACTGTGTTATCAATTTGGCAGATAAGTTTGCTGTTGCTTGGCTTTACTTTTTCTTGTAATCCTTATATCTGGTTTTACTTTCTGGTTTGTTTTCTTGTAACTATGCTCACCTAGTGACAATGTAAAAATCAGACATCATTATTACCAAAAACATTTTGATCTCGGCATTATGTGTGTTTTCTTAATGTATATGGACCTGTCATGCTTTTGTATACTAAAGAGGAGTTAACTGATTGCATTTTCCTTGTTTTGTGGAGGTAAATACTATATATCTGGTCAAATAGCTACTCAGGCATAACATATTTTCGGCATAGTATAAAACAGATAAAGCGTAATTAATGATCAGAACTCTTCTTTCATTGTAAGCCCTATAATGTGATTGAATGGGCAGCACTCATTCATTTAACCCACTTTAGCTCATGGTCATAATGTGGCATAACAATCCTTTGACTATTACACCCCCACTATTACACCCCCACTACCCCATGAAGGCACATTTTGCCTTCATAGCAGCTCATCAGAAACACCATAAGAGCATTGTAAATAAAGCAATGAAAAGGCTGCCAAGCAAATAAAAAAACACAGGGAGTTGCTTAAGTGTGGCAGACGTGTCTTTGAGTTTCAGTTTCAAAACGCAACTTTGATTAATAATTGATTATACAAACCCATGCCACTGTACATGAAAGGCAGGAAGAGGTGCCATTCTTGTGAACGGCCAGCCGGTCAAACAGCACTTTGTTGTTTCAAATGCTCCCCTGCATATCAGTTCTATAGTTGGTCCTCTAACCAACCCGATGCTGTGCAACAAAGACAGTCTGACAAAGTGCCGGTGCTGCCCTGATGAAACCAGACATGCAGGGATATGAATGACTGCATCTAAGGGGTAATTGCTGCTGAGCAGGAGCCTCCTACCTCGTTTCATTTAGTCTATTAGCAATTTATGGCTGGTCTCACTCAGCTCTACACAGGAGGGGTTTGATCTAAATTCTCATGAGCTTTTAGGTGAGGCTGGGACCCAGTAGAGAGCCTTAGGGGGAAGAAAGGGGTTTCACTTACCACTGTTTTAATTCTCTTTGGCTTATCATTAATTTGTTGTCAGAGAAGAAAGGTGAGCATCACATAAATCTAATTAAAGTTAATGGGATTATGATACCATTCTCTGAGTCTCTGAAGTACCATTTTCTACTTGTTTAGCCAACTAAAGGATTGATCTTCTTAGTTCCTTATCATGCTGTTCTGCCTCTGTCCTCACCACACAATGTATGACAGGTTGAATGACATCATTGGACTCTAATTACAATAGAGAATAATGCAGACATAACGTTGAAATAACCAATATCGGAGCAAAAGCATGAAGAGGTAGGATTTTAAATGTTTAAAATGTCAGTAGAAGTATTACACTGCTGCTGAAGCAACACTCGTATCAAGAAAAATAATTTAGCAGTCTGAGTGTTTTGGACACTCTAGTCATAGCGGTTCTTTGCCTGGTGGTGGAGTTCGTGGTGGGGGTTCAAGCCAAAAGCGAAGGTGTTGGTACTATCAGAGGCCCCACTGGCTAATGCCTGATGTCAGCCCCCCGCTGACAAGGATGCAGATCTGGATGAACTGGGGTGGGGGTTCTGACTGGTCCAACAACAACAGACAAGCAGATTAGGAAATTTAACTCTGTGTGATGGCATCATGCCGTTCTGGCCTGGTGGCCAGCACACCCAGGCATTGTGTTCTTGTTTGTTGAGACTTGTATATATTTTGCAGTCAGCAGTGTTTGGAACTGGAATTGGTTTGGGTATAACAACAATAATGTAGAATAATGGCATCACCAGAATTTTTCTGTTGACACTGATGGAAGACTTATTCTTATTAAGTGTGTTGTAAAAAAAACACCTTTAAAATTTCTTGGTCACTTTCATAAAATAATCTGCAAGGACATTTTTATTGCATTACTCTTATTGGACTAGTTAGAGTTTCAGAGTTAGACACTAATTCTCATCCATGCACTACATGTGCAGTTGAAATGGCTGTTTTGATAAAGCAGAGTGGCTTTGGCTAACTTTTTTTAGAACTGCTAAATTAGACATAATGACTTGTAATGAAAAAAACATTTAACGTGTATGATATGTGATTATTATACATTTACTGTATGCAAAAACATAAAGACAGTATGAAAAATAGCCTAAGCTATACAATACTCTCCATTCTTCCCACTACCCCCAACTGTGCTGGACCTTGTGGCTCCAGTGAGTGACAGGTCTGGTGTTTGCTGTGAAACTCTCTGTGGCACCTCCCTCCACAGGGGACTCTGAACTACCAGCGCATAGGAGTGACTCCCACTGGGACGGCCGGGGCCCTTTGCTTCCTCCCCTGGACGACCTCTGACACACCCAGTTTGTGCTTGGTGGCCTTGAAGAGGCATTCGTGGGGATTTCTCCCCAGCCAAGCAGCAGGTTGTAATTGATGTGGCAGAGACGTCAGCACTAATCTTTTGCTCTCTGACAGCCTCTCTGTAAGCCCCTCATCCACTCGACTCTGAGACCTGCCACACCAACCTTAGCAAACTGCTACCTAGTCAATTAGATCTACCCTGTCTGCTCCCTGTTTTGTGTAAATATATCTCCAGTAGACACCCAACATGTTTAGTTATCTACTCTGGCACATTCAGGGTGATTTCTTAATGCCGCCGCATGTCACTATCACCAAATGGAAAGCTAGGCTGATATCTCTTCCTGCAGTGGGCTGACTGATTATATATGGAATAGGGGGACACTGTTGATTTTCATATTTGTATGGAAGGTTCATATCTCCCTCTACATACCTTGGGACCCACAGTGCATATGGATATTCTAATCACACAGTTGTATATTCTGCAATACACCTGGGGATACCATTACTAATTTGTTTAGAGTAGTGTAAATATGGTGTAGTGTGAAGCATATCTCAAGCACTGGTCTGTTGTGTATCCACTCAGGCCTCAACAATGTCAGCAACCTTCCTTAGAGGACAACTTGTCATGGGAAGAGGTACTACTTGTGATTGCTGGGGATGCACAAAGGACAACGTAGTACTTTTTAGTATAAACATCCTACCTTCTTAGATGAACCTTCACAGGTGGACCAAACATAAGTACAACATGGTCTGTTTTGCAGTTTCAAAGAAAGTGATCCAATGCTTCCACCTCTCCACCCAAATAGTTTTTAATCTTGCACTGGCATAAAAATGTCTTTTTTTTCATATTAGTGACAGCTACAAATTTATCACTTTGTCCATAGGGTTTTAAAAGCTCTCCTGTGACTAAGGATGGTATAACTTTTAGTAGAGATAATTATTAATTATAAATTGTAAAAAAAAATAAATATATATATATATAATGTTAAAGGGAAAAGAACTACTTTAACATTTTGAGAAAAAACATGTATCTGTTTTCTCAACTAAAATGTAGATGCCATTCAACAAGCAACTCCACTAACCCGATTCTGTCCAGAGGTAACTAAGTCTAGGCTACCTATCATCAGTTGATTATTTTTATGTTTTATACCCTTATAAATTAGGTGCAAAAGTTTCCATGTGGAGACTTGAGGAACTCACAGCCAAAAATATGGCCATCACAATTGTATCTAACAGTTTTGAGTTTTTGGTTTTGTTTTGTTAGTGATCACATTTAAACTTGCTATATTGACACTGGTGAACATTTACTTGAGACAAAAATACAAATTAGTTCAACTGAACCAACAAAGAGTCAGAGTTCTGTTGGGCCGAGTATTCCTGTAACCTTATTCATGAAACTCTTCACGAATAAAATTTTAACCATTAGAGAAAGAATTAATTCATAGCCATATCAACGACCTATCTTTATTTAGAGCTGCTTTCAATACTACTGATATTTATTTGGGCTCTATCTCGCCAATTGGTCTTTCTGAGTTAACATCAATAGTTGCTTCCCCAAAATCATCCACGTGACTATTAGACCTCATTCCTACTAGACCACTCACCAGTCCTACCATTAAATAATGCTTCAATCTTAAATATGATCAATCTATCTTTATTAAGGGGCAATATACCACAGATCTGTGGTATATTGCAATAAGGTGGCAGTACTTAAACAATTACTAAAAGCTCAACCCAGCATTCTTGTCTAATTATAGGACAATCTCCAACCTTCCTTTTCTCTCAAAAATTCTTGAAGAGTAGTTGTAAAACAGCTAACTGATCATCTGCAGAGGAATGGTTTATAGTGAAGGCTACAAAAGATCTTCTTATGGCCTCTGACAGTGGACTCATCTCTATGCTTGTCCTGGTAGACCTCAGTGCATCGTTTGATACTGCTGACCATAATATTTTATTACAGAGATTAGAGCATGCTGTCAGTTTTAAAGGTGCTGCACTGCAGTGGTTTGAGTCATATTTATCTAATAGACTCCAATTTGTTCACATAAATGGGGAATCTTCTTCACACACTTAATTACAGTTAATTAGGTTTATTACGGAGTTCCACGGGGTTCTGTGCTAGGACCAATTCTATTTACACTATGCATGCTTTCCGTAGGCAGTGTTATTAGAAGACATAGCATACATTTTCATTGTTATGCAGATGATACCCAGCTTTATCTATCCATGAAGCCAGATGACACACTGGAATGTCTTAAAGACATAAAGACCTGGATGGCCTCTAATTTCCTGCTTCTAAATTCATGAAACTGAGCTTCTTATACTCTGCCCTACAAATCTTAAGAACTTGGTAACCAGATACTTACTCTGGATGGCATTACCTTTGCCTCCAGTAACACTGTGAGGAATCTTGGAGCCATTTTGGCCAGGATATGTCCTTCAAGTCAAGATTCAAGAGTGTTTTATTGTCATGTGCACAGTAAACAGTCAGTTACACTGAACAACGAAATTCTTATTCTTCTGTTCTTCTGCTCCAGCTCAATAATAATAAATATGAAAAGATATAAAAATAGACAAAATAGACAACTTATATACATGAGATAGACCGCATAGAGGAAGTTGCAGTGAATGAAGTATGTTTTGCAGTGGTACAGCAGTGGGTTATTGTAATCAGTCTTCTGTAAAGTGTCTGAGGTGTAAAGTGTCATATGCATATAGTGCATTTTGCAGTGCAAAATACAAAGCAAAGCACTGTGTATTTGTGTGTCAGTCCTCATGTCAGAGGTGGCAGTTCACAAGTTGAATGGCCTGTGCAAAAAGGCTGTTACTCATTCTGGTGGTTCTTGATTTCACACTCCGGTAGTGCCGTCGTGATGGCAGGAGTGTAAAGAGGCCATGTTGTGGGTGTGTTGGATCTTTTATAATGCTCTGTGCTCTTCTGATGACCCTGATTTGGTAAATCTCGTCCAGTGATAGTAAGGCAACTCCTGAGATGGATCTGGCAGTCTTCACCACCCTCCGAAGAGCCTTTCTGTCCTGTGTAGAGCAGTTCCGAAACCAAACTGTGAGGCCATTGGTGAGAACGCTCTCGATGGTGCCCCTGTAAAAGCTGCTAAGAATTAGGACTGCTTTCTTGTACTTGTGCAATAATTCTAAAATCAGAAACATCCTGCAGCTAGAGTACTGACAGGGACTAGAAAGAGAGAGCATATTTCTCCCATTTTGGCTTCTCTTTATTCGCTCCCTGTTAAATTCAGAATTGAGTTAAAAATCCTTCTCACATACAAGGTCTTGAATAATAAGGTCCATCTTATCTTAAATACCTCATAGTAACGTATCACTCCAATTGAGCACTTCATTCTCATACTGCAGGGTTACTTGTGGTTCTTAGGGTAAAAAGTAAACTGGGAGGCAGTGCCTTCAGCTTTCAGGCCCCTCTTCTGTGGAACCACCTCTCAGTTTGGATTTGATTTTTTGGATTTCCCGTGATACACTGTTTTTCCTTCCCACTGCCACCAAGTACTTGCTCATAAGGGTTCATTGGTTTGTTAGGGTTTTCTCTGTATTATTGTAGGGTCTTTACCTTACAATTTAAAGCACCTTGAGGCGACTGGGGTTTTTTTGTAATTTGGTGCTACATAAATAAAATGGTGTGCTCGGTGTGACTGAGCGCGTGAATGTGAGTGTGAAAGGTTGTCTGTAACTCTGTGTTGGCCCTGCAACAGGCTGGCTACCTGTTCAGGGTGTACCCTGCCTCTCGCCCTATGACAGCTGGGATAGGCTCCAGCCCCCCCGCGACCCTGAACAGGATGTGCGGAAGCGAATGGATGGATGGATGGATGGATGAATTGATACCAGGCTTTCAGCCCCAAATTAGATTTTGTTTTATGAGCTTCCTTCTAAACAAAGTCTAGCCAACTAATGATTAATAAAAAAAAAGACCAGTATCTGAGAGTTATACAATTTATGATACATAAAAATCACCATTGTATCATATCTGTCCTCAGAAAACTGTATATTTTAAATAAATAGAACAACTGGTAAAATTATGTGAAACTAAAGTTTAGTTTTACTTTGAAAACATATAAAACACAAATTAGTCACATGGAAGTTAGTTTGATTTTTCTGAATCCCCTCTGGATGAATATCAAAAGAGTTGTCTGTCTACTGTGGAATAAACTTAGTTTACAATATTGAATAGCAGAAGCACTTTTTGGCTCATCTGGCCTAATGAGCTAATGGCATGGCGACCGTCGTCCATCCATCTGTCCATCTCTGAATCTCTACTTTTTTCTACAGTATTGGTCAGAATTTTATCCAAGTTCCACACAATGATAACCTAATGGGTCTTCACCCAAATTGTGTTCATGGTCATATTTGTTGTTCTTATTCAATTTTAATTCTCGTTAGTTTGCGCTACACAGTCAACCAATGACAAGAAATCTTTTATGGTTCATTCTATGTTGTACACATTACAATTGAGATGGATCATCAGGTACTACATCACTGACATTCTGGTCAATTATTTCACCTTTAAATTTTGTGTCTTGCTGGGATTCAAGTTATGGCATTTTAATACTACACCAACATTTTCAACAACATTTTACATTCACTGAAATTATTAAAGTCTTATTTAGTGCCACCTAATATGACCTCCCTATTACTGTACTATATGGTACTACACAGATGGCACACATGCATTGAGGTACAAAGATAATAGTCCAGCCTTAATGCATTCATTATTTATATAATCACTATGACTAAATAATCCGGTATAAGAGTTGTGATTATTTTGCCAGAGGAAGGTCAAATCAGTGAGAAAAAGATGCAAAAGCAATAATTTGCTAAACGGGAGTTATGATCAGGATGCATGTAAATGTATCAAAGAGGGGCCCATCGAAAGCACACACAAGGTTAATCTACTATGACTGTTGAAATTTCCATGATATGCCAGGTGAATAAAGAATTATGATGGAATGAACCATGCTGTTTATTCAAGCTCTTCCTGAGAATAACAGCATGAATTGTAGACCTTTTTGTCAGTGTACAAGTGCATGAAGGCCAGCACAACTTCAAGCTTTATTCTTGCAATAACACATCATGGTCTATACAGTATGTTGAATGAATATATTGGAGGACTATATTGTGAAGTCAGAGATTATAAGATTATAAACTAATTAGAATTTGGAAGTTATAATTCTTATTTTGGAAGCTTTACAAACACGGCACGTTGAGTCATTTTAAAAGAAAAAAAAATTCAAATCTTTGAGTGACAAGTGAGTTGTTTTTTTTGTTTTTTTTAACTATGAATTAAAATCAGCTGCCTATACAGAGGTGAGATATTCATCACAGTCTCATCCATGAGCAAACCCAATGGCAAACACTGACAACATCTCCCCCATGGCCTCACTCATATTAGACAAACTCTGTCAGTAAAGGAGTCTGCTTCATGTAAATCCTGTTGATTAAACTGAGTCATATAATGTGAAATGGTATTTCGTATAAACACAGTTATGAATGATAAATAGAGGATATGAATTTTTTTAGTCATAAAGGTGCCTGCCAGTTCAACCCATAGGCACTCTCCCTACACACATTTACATCTCTTGTTTACTGCATTCGCATCTTTCATGTTGTAGGTTAAAAACACTTAAATCAAGAGTTTGGTGTAAATGAAGTCAACAAAATGAAATAGAATAATTTCTCTTAGATATAAGGCACAGATAAGGATAATGTTTTTCTCTTTGCTTCCATTCATGTTATTTACACACCACATTAAAAATGAAAAAAAAAAAGAAGCTTTGACAGATCCTAAACTTCCTTGGCCTTTAAAAAGTGTTCAGGCATATACAATGCCTTCAAAAGAAACTCTTGTATATTAAATAGGTAATGGTTGTAATCATTCTGCGAGTAGCACTGATTTCTTTGTTAAAGACATTTCTCTACAATTCTTAATAACTTTATAATCAGCTTGTGCGAGCCTCCAACTGTGAGGAAACACAGGGTGTCTCAAAGAGCCTTACACTCAGTTACCTTGTCTCAGTCTAGTCACTGTCAGTAGTGTTTATCAAAATGTCCAAGTATAAGTCAGGACCATCATCAAATGACTGAAAATATAATAGGTGCAAAATGTCAGGGGAAATAGCTCTGTGTTACAGGAAGCGATGCCATTTTCATAAATGTTTAATTGATTGCAATCCTTTGTTGAGGAGACATTTGCACAATGCATGGAGTTCACACAGAGCAGGATATAGAAATATTGAAGTAAAATAATTACTTTGATCTATCTGTAGCCTAATTGTCAGAAAACGCCTGATAATGGCCTTTTATTTAGCATGATTATATACCATGCATTTAAAGAGGCAGGGTAAATGAAAGGGGCTATTGGAAGTTGTAAATGACCAGAGTCAGCCACTGCATATATAATCATACTTTCTCAGATATGATTAAATAGCTCAGAAAAAGCTTGAATTGTTAACAGCCGAATTACTGCCGTGGCCACTCTGATTACCTGAATTGTTTTCATATGGCCATTCATTTGTGTACATGATTGAGTCATATGTCAGCAGTGAGCAGCTGTTTGAATTGTTACTGAGCTGTCAGGGCAGGGGAAGGCTGTGAGATGTAGTGATGGTAGTCATTCTCCCCAGCCAGTCATCCAGCCAGCCACCTCCACACAGAGCCGCAAACCTCCTCGCAGTCAGGTTTGTGGGCAACCATCTTTGCTTGTTCTGCGCTGCTCACTGCAGGCATGACAAGATTCACAATTCTCTCCCTTTATTTACACACCATTGCCCCAGCTCCACGTCACATCAGAGCGGTGTGGTTGCGCGGTCGCGGGTGACCCCAGGGTAGGGGCTGTCTCCACTGATCCAAGCTTATCCTGCTGGGGGACCAGACCATGGTCATGTAATACACAGTGTAACAGCAGCAGCATGTAAAGCCACCATACATATTTTTCCCAAGAAACTAAGAAATTAGCCATCTTGGGTTTTTGTGATAGTTCAATAAAGTGTGATTTTTTTTTTGTATGTTTAACACTTCTTCTGTGCATCCATGAATATTTTTTGTCTTATCCTTTAATGTAATCCCATCGGGATCCTCAATAGACAAACAGAGATTAAGGCCTTTATATAGGGATTGAATGTTGACTACTTTTGTCACAGCAGACAGTCACATAAGATGCTCTACCCACAAGCAAAGGTATTACCAAACCAAAAAGCTGCTGGAGGTGTCATGTAAATACCTAACCACAGTTAAAGTAATAGGCTATAAAGTGATCTTTAAGTGGAGTTTTAAGCACCCCCATAATGGCTTTGGCTGCCTTTTAGCAGACCATGTGACTCCCCTAGAGTAGTGATTATGAGTCACAGATGAAGAGGTCTTGTGTGTAGGTCAGCCTGTAAGCCTCACTTTCACCTGCCAATCTTTACTTTCCTTCGATACTCTAAGAGCCTTGTTCTTTATACTGTTAACTGTCTTACAGCAGGTGGTATCTGGTGAATTATGTCTACAAAACACCTTGACAAAATTTGGGTATAGCCTTATGGAATTCCTGCTGGGGAGAAAAGCCTCCAAAATTGAGAGACAGAAGGAAAAAAAATTAAACAGCCCTCTCACATGGCATATTGTGGCATGGTAAGATGGAGGTACTGTATGTAAAGTATAATGTAGGTGGTCTTCAGGATTTTCCAAAAATGTTCAGTGAATAAAACTTCCTGCTCTGTTCTGGTCTCTCTTTTTTTTTCTTTCTTTCTTTCTTTTTTTTTTTTACACTGCTCAAGGACACTGATGCATGCTGCTTTTTGAATTTTGTATTATGTTAGAGGTCGGGAAGGCTAGTTTCAGGAAGTTGTCTTAATTTCACAGGGTTAAGGAACACCAGATTCACTGGGAATACAGATCACTTAGCACAAGCCTGCAACCACCCTGAAGTTGGTTGGCTTTCTCCCCATTTGTTAGCCATATCCATGTGGCCGCTGAACCGTTGAGGCTGCCAAGGTGAACGTTCAGTCCCACAAGGAGGCTTTACGGTCATAGATCAATGAAACAGTCATTCAGCTTCATCCATGTGTTTTTTTCAGAGTCCACTTGTGCCTGTTCTGTTAGTGTTTTGACCCATTTATGAAATATGTACTATGAAATGCTACTCCTGCCGTGAGTTCAATGATGTTAAGGCCTCAAGATCAAACAAGCACTGTTTTATACATTCAACTTAACTATTAAGAGAATCAAACCACTGTGTAAACCTAAGGAGAAAAAAATAGCTAGATTTCTTTCTAGGAAATGTAATATAAATTGGCATTTGCTCTGTTACAAAAGTAAGCAATTCTTATTTTTTTTCCCCCTAAACCACAGACTTCCAAAGCAAACAGCCATTGTATAGATTGTACCAGAATCCACCCTTTATTTACCCAAACTAAAAGGAATTGTACATGTATCAATGATAATCCGATAATCACGCTGCTCCTAAGCTTTTAATTTGATTAAGTGTGTGAAAATTGAGGGCAGAGAGTCTCTTGGAGGATAACATCACAGACAGTGTCTCCTAATTGGTGCTGTAAATTTACATATGGATTCCTGTTTAATGTTTAACCAGTCTTTAATCCACCCAGCTCTGTGATGTCTGCACTCAGAAATATCCGCGTCTGTCAGATGATTTGTGATTATTCCAAATGTGCTCAGGCTGTTTTTGATGAAATGGTAACAATTACTGGGGCTTTAAAGCAGAGAGATTTTGGAAGCGTTTTAGTCGCGGTGAACCAAAGATTCTGTTTCCCTTTAGGAATGGAAAGAGGCACTAATTTCAACAGCAATCTAGACACAATCGTGATCTCCTTTATTGTCATCTTACAGCACACAGGTCTTGCCCATTGAAATCGATCGTCATCTCCCTTGTGCTTTTCTGAAAAATGACAGATTAAAGTGATCAGGTAACTCATTTAAAATTAAGTTAATTAAGATACAGCACATCTTCTTTTGATCTGAAAGACCATAGATCATTGGCAATAGTGCTACAATATTTATTGGAAAACAAGCTACACCTCGTAATGCATGGTTCATTTTACAGACTTTCTGAGAGCTTACACATCAGTCAATCAATAGTTTTGGATTAAGTGTTACTGGTGAGTTATATGAGGTAATATAGCAGAGAGAGATTTTTCATTATGTTGCCTATAAAGTTTTCTCTTTCCCTTTTCTTTTTATTTCTTCTAATCCTCATCTCCCTCATTGTTTGTTTTCCCAAAGCCTTATTTTCTTTCCATTTTTAATAAGCTGAACCAAACCATTTTCACTTTTTACAGGCGGTTTCACTCTTTCAGCTTTGAATAAATGGTGACTTTATTTCCATGAAATTCTGAAATGACATAGATTTTACTTTTGCATAAAAGCATGAAGAATGTGCCTAATATTGGCTGCATTCATCTGCTAAGTGGACATTTGCATGGGTGCAAAGAGGAGGGGGAGAGTGAGAGAACCACTAGCCTCCTGGGGTGACAGCAGTGCAGGGGGATGACATGTGACAGCTGTGACAGTACTGAAGGGGGGTGGGCAGGCGACTTGCTGCGCCCCCTGATCCAATTACGCCACACGGCCCCCTGTCAGACCCAGCAGCTTGACTCCAACCACTCGGAGGACAGTATTGATCTCTTGTCAGGAGGACCAGTTGCCCTCCTTCACAATCCAGCACCACTGAACTTTCCAACCACCCTGCCATCGCACCCCCACTTACACCCACCATCCAGGCTGCTATCCGCTCTCCTGCCAACCACCCTCGTAAATGACTGGTAAAAATCAGGTTATGGCATTCAGGTAAGGAGAGAGAGAGAGGAGGTCAGTGGGGCTGTGTGCTAAATACCCACAGCTACTCAGGGAGAGTGCATAACATCCTGAGAGTGGTGGTGGTGGTGGTAATGTGCCTGTCCAGCTCTGAGCTCAGTGCTATACTTACAGTACTTCACTAAAGGTCTGAGAGGATGCTGCCTCTCCTGCCTTGTGTGAAAGTGCTTGATTTGAGATGATGAAAAGGCCATTGCAATTAGCAAGCTCTGGTTCATTTTGCCATATCTAGAATGGAGTAGTGGAGACAGTGGCAGCTGCCAATAACTTCAGCTTACAAAGAACAGACAATTAGGCCAGGGCCTGTTACCACTGCTAGTCCCACACCTCCAGACCTTTGCACTGGCCCTAGCCCTGAGCACCTGCAGGTCAATAGGTAATGATACTGTGTGGAGCAACAGCTTGGAACAGAGGTTAATCAAACCACAACCACACACATCAGTTGCATCCAGCTTATTATTCCCACCACAAAGGCCAAGAGGATGAGAGGAAGAAAGGGTGGGAATACAACATCAACGAGGGAGGTGAGCTCACTTACAAGGTTCTCATGTTTGCACTTGCATCCCAAGATTGCTTTAAAACACAGACATTTTTACTTTTAAGCTTTGCTTGTGCCTTTAACTCTACAGTTAATCAATTTGACCCATTGTCTACACAATTTCAGTCACTGCTGTGCCCTTTTTAAAAAAAAAATTATTTTCCCTCTGTTTGCATTCCTATCTGTTTCCCCAACTGCTAGTCTATTGCTCAAATCCAATCTGACTCTACACGCAAATGGCTGTCAACGGTCTCTTAGTTAAAGGGTACAGTACAAATTTGTGAAGCCCTTGCCTTTCTCTGACAGAGCTGGAAGCTTTCAGTCAGTATCAGTGGTGATTTATATTGCTGTCAGATGGATGTGTCCAGTCCATCCTGTCCATCACTTGCTAAAAATGTATCTATTCTGTTTGAGTTGCATTCGTGTATTTACATAGATAATGAAAAAAAAAAAAAGCTTCCAGTTATCTTTATTCTTTTCTCCTTTCTTGTTTTACATTATAAAAATGCATTAGTAAGAAAATTATACTTTATAAAGCGGGAACACAGTGCTTTAAATGAAAATTTAGATAAATTATCACATTTAAATTAATATTGGGTTATCAAAAGTACAAAGAACTTATAAGAAGACAATTACCCTTAATAGAACATTCACTGAAATGCTTGCAAATTCAAAGTTTCAAACCTTGTGTTATGGTCCCTGGGTCTTGGACCTGGGTTCTGAGTTTTTTGTGGATTTAAGATTCCTTTTGGTTTTGAGAATCATTTGTGTTTGAGTTTTTGTACCTTGTTTCTTTTGAAATGTAGGTTTAATTTCTTATGTTTTTCTTGATGGCATTTATTATTTCTTCTGACAGTCTCTGTTTGTATTCTGCCTAATAAGTCCTACATCTTAGGTTATGTTTGGGCTGGTTCTCTGTGTGTCTTGGTTAGGTAGTATTTAGTTAGTCCCTTTTGTCTTCCCATTCTGTTCCTTCAGTCTTGTCTCTGTATTTGCCTTTCTAGTTCCACTGTTTAGTGTCAAGGTAATCTCTTCTCCCCGTTCATTTGTGTCTCTTTTCTTGTTTTGTTTTGGATGATTGTTGTTCTCTGTGTATTGTGTGGAGTTTTTCTTCCTTTCTCATGTCTTTGTTCCCACCTGTTACCTCTCCCCTTGTTATCTTATGTGTGTATATATTGTCTGCATCTCCCCATGTCCTTTGGCCTGTTGTTCCTCATAGCTGTGTGTCACTTTGCCTTGTGTTCCCTAAGATTTCTGGTATTTGGATTCCCTGCAAATTTTTTGGATTTTCTGTATTCCTGTGAGTTATCAGCATTAAAGCTGTTTTTCAGGGTTTAATTCCAGTCTCCTGAGTCCCGCATTTGGGTCTTCAATCTGCCTGCTACACAGCTGAACCTTGACACCTACAGTGCTATTGGAGGATATTACAAGTAATTTTGAATTTTGTGGCTATTTTTTTCAAATATTTTCATTGTTAAGATGCAAATCAAGTCATTATATATGGTTCCTCATCCGATAATCTGATAATGGGCTAAACTGACTTAAAATATTTCTATTTTAAAAAAAAAGTATTTTCATTTGATGAATTACATTTTGACATGAGCAATTTTATGAAACATTTGGGTTGCAATGACCATCTGTATTTGCCCACCCACCCATTTTACTGTTTTTTTTTAGCACTACATCAACAGAAATACTCCAATAATATGACTTTTTTTTTTTAAATAAAAAAGTGTTTATTGGCTAATTGCCTTTTCAGAGAAATATGTATCACAGTGATGCTGCAAGAGATGAAGCCAAAGATGCAAATTTAAGATGCAAAATGATCCAGTTTGCTTAACACTCAACACAATGCACTATTTGAACAAGTATACAGTGCTTGGGGATATAAACTGTGGGTTGACTTGAAAATTTCAGTGACTGTTGACTAATACATGAATGACTGTTGACTAATACTTAACACATTTCTTTGCCTCGAGGTGACTGTTTGTTGTGATTTATGAAATTGAGTTGAATTGTAGATTTCTGTGTATCTTTATTTGTATCACACCTTGACAGGCTGGCGCAAGTGAAAGTGTTTTACAGATCAACTGGAAACAACAATTTGAAACTAATGAACAAGAGAAATAAAAAGCAAAAACCAATTAAAAACAGTCAACGCTGACTCACCAAAAGATTTTGTCCCACACTGTGGAACTCACAGAAGCGAAGTCATACCTATAGGACTCGCTGTATAAGTTAAAATGCAAAATGCTCCGTTTTATTATTGGCTTTTCTGTTCATGGTAGGGTATGCTGTAGATGTACAGGAAAACACCAGATATATGGCAAATCAGTGTGATGAACTGATGCTGTGAGTGTGTAGCAGCATGAAATTGGGCACAATCTGGAAGGAAGCTCATAGTCACTTTCATGGTACATGCAATGTGTATCCAATGCAGAGTGTGAACATTACTCTGGTCACTCGTGCAGTCAGTTGTGACACCAAAGACACTTGGTCAGAGGTTATGCAGAGGTAGACTGTTCATGTTCCTTACTGGTTAAAACTGCAAATCTGGATTCCTTTTGTATAGTATCTGCCATCTTTCTCCACAGTATCTGTCTGTGTTATCACATTATGTTAATTTGCAACCTGCAATTCTTCAAATAAAATAGTTAAGTGAAATGTAAATCATTTTCTTCAGTTTCAGCAAAATAACCACTTCATTAAATACCTGCTGCATTAGTTTTTTTTTTTTTTTTTTTTTTTGCGGGGGGGGGGGGCTGTTGAAAGAGAACGAGAGAAATGATTCATTCTTCTGTAGAGCCAGCTTCTCAAAGACGACTTTTCAATTTCAGCCTCCAATTTCCATGTTTCCCTCGAATGCAATACTTGTATAGTGAATAAAATAGGCCGTGTCTGCACCAGTGAGCTTAGATAGGCTGTTGTGTTACTGCCAGACTTATGTTCAGTAAGAGTGTTGCTTTTTTTGAGCAAAGTAATCACTCATGTAATTAATCTAGAGAAAATGTGAGGAAAATAACCCAGATCTGTCATGGAAACACCAAGTCACTCCTTAGGATGTTTGATTTAATTCATTCTGCAGAGAAATGGATATAGTGCACTGCCGCTTTATACTTGAAACATAAATCAAGCTAGTGTATCTGAGAAAGGAGAAAGTTTTTGAACTCCCAGGATTTCTATGTTGATTACTAAGAAAATGTGCTCAGATTTTCATCTTGGACACAAATCTAAATACTATGACCTCATAATAACACACAAATAGTTTATTTTGGTGTGTGTTGTAATGAAAACATCAAGTAATTACTCACAATGGAACAAGTGGGTAAATTCTTGAATGCAGGTGTGTCATGTACGGCTGTGTGGCAGGCAGGAAGTGGACCCCAACGCAGAATACGAAAGACCGAAGATTTCAATTCAGCCTTTATTTGGCGTGTGCAGGACAAAACACAGGGCTGGACTGAACCAGCAGCAAATGCAGAAAAACAGAAGGATAACTAGACTTGAATTCCAAGAACTAACGCAAAACACAGAAAGGCCACAGCAGTGGAGCAAATGACGACAACACAACAGGCAGAGAAAACACTGGACCTAAATACACAAGAGGATAATGAGGGGAGTGGAAACAGCTGGGAACACAGGAAATACTAATCATAAAGACAAGACCAAAGGAAGCAAAACTGAACATGACAGACAGAGACCAAATGACTATCAAAATAAAACAAGAAGTCAGACGGGGGAACAAGGACGCAGACCTGACACATGGAAACACAAGGAAATGGAAACAACAAACTGAGGACTAATACAAAATATAATAAAAAACACTGGGCCACTGGCTCAGGACCATGACAAGGTACTTGTGTAACAAGCCTTGTGGCTTGATAGAAAGTGCTTTAAGGTCATGCCATACCCTTCCAGGTGGGTTGAGGTCACGACTATGAATCTGAATTGTCCTCTTTTTCAACTATTGTGGTGATTTATGTGTGTTGCATCACTCTACTAAGCAGGTCCTGACATTGCCCTAATATTTTTCAGTAAAATACATTGATACAATTTTACTTTCTCAGTGACTGCAAGGGATCCAGGCTGTTGGGTAACATAGCAATACCCACAAATTTCTGCTGTGGTTTGAAATTGTGGAAAAAGTTTTTGTGCTGGCGCACAGCAGGTTTTTTGTCCTCCGGACACAGTTTGTTTATTTTTGCATACATACTTTACGTAGCCAGCTAGCCAAACCTTTAGAGGTCAGTTGAGCCATTTTCTCAAATTATCCCAAGATCACTGTCATGTCTTATCCGAGCTCCATTACTAACTTCCATTATGACAACACAGTTTCATCACTTGTTTTGCAGCTTTTGTTGTCTTATACTGGTTGCACCTGATCCAGCCCTAACTATTAGCTTTATCATAAAGGGAGGTTTTAATCCTAATCTTAAAAATAGAGAGGGTGTCTGTCTCCCGAATCCAAGCTGGGAGCTGGTTCCACAGAAGAGGGGCCCAAAAGCTGAAGGCTCTGCCTCCCTTTCTACTCTTAAGTATCCTAGGAACCACAAGTAAGCCAGCAGTCTGAGAGCGAAGTGCTCTATTTGGGTGATATGGGAGTATAAGGTCTTTGAGATAAGATGGTGCCTGATTATTCAAGACCTTGTAGGTGAGGAGAAGGATTTTAAATTCTATTCTAGATTTAACAGGGAGCCAATGAAAAGAAGCCAATATGGGAGAAATCTGCTCTCTCTTTCTAGTCCCTGTCAGTACTCTAGCTGCAGCATTTTGGATCAGCTGAAGGCTTTTCAGGTAGCTTTTAAGACAGCCTGATAATAACGAATTACAATAGTCCAGCCTAGAAGTAATAAATGCATGAATTAGCTTTCAGCATCACTCTTAGAAAGAATGTTTCTAATTTTAGAAATATTGCGCAAATGCAAAAAGCAGTCCTATATATTTGTTTAATATGTGCATTGAAGGACATATCCTGGTCAAAAATGACTCCAAGATTTCTCACAGTGTTACTGGAGGCCAAAGTAATGCCATCCAGAGTAAGTATCTGGTTTGACACCATGTTTCTAAGATTTGTGGGGCCGAGTATAAGAACTTCAGTTTTATCTGAATTTAGAAGCAGGAAATTAGAGTTCATCCAGGCCTTAATATCTTTAAGACATTCCTGCAGTTTAACTAATTGATGTGCGTCATCTGGCTTCATTGATAGGTAAAGCTGAGTATCATCTGCATAACAATGAAAATTGATGCAATGCTTTCTAATAATACTGCCTAAGGGAAGCATGTATAATGTAGATAGAATTGGTCCTAGCACAAAACCCTGTGGAACTCCATAATTAACCTTAGTGTGTGAAGAAGACTCCCCATTTACATGAACAAATTGGAGTCTATGAGATAAATATGATTCAAACCACTGCAGTGCAGTACCTTTAATACCTATAGCAAGCTCTAATCTCTGTAATAAAATGTTATGGTCAACAGTATCAAAAGCTGCACTGAGGTCCAACAGGACAAGAACAGAGATGAGTCCACTGTCAGAGGCTCTAAGAAGATCATTGGTAACCTTCACTAATGCTGTTTCTGTACTGTGATGAATTCTGAAACCTGACTGAAACTCTTCAAATAAACCGTTCCTCTGCAGATGATCAGTTAGCTGTTTTACAACTACTCTTTCAAGAATCTTTGAGAGAAAAGGAAGGTTGGAGATTGGCCTATAATTAGCTAAGACAGCTGGATCAAGTGATGGCTTTTTAAGTAGAGGTTTAATTATAGCCACCTTGAAGGCCTGTGGTACATAGCCAACTAATAAAGACTGATTGATCATTTTTAAGATTGAAGCATCAATAATTGGAAAGACTTCTTTGAACAGTCTAGTAGGAATGGGATCTAGTAAACATGTTGCTGGTTTGGAGGAAGTAACTATTGAAGTTAACTCCTAAAGATTAATTGGAGCGAAAGAGTCTAAACAAATACCAGCAGTCCTAAAAGCAGCCAAACATGAAGATAAATCTTTGAGATGGTTATGAATAATTTTTTCTCTAATGTCTAAAATTTAATTTGTAAAGAAATCCATGAAGTCACTACTAGTTAATGTGAAAGGAATACTCGGCTCTACAGAGCTCTGACTCTTTGTCAGCCTGGCTACAGTGCTAAAAAGAAACCTGGGGTTGTTCTTATTTTCTTCAATTAATGATGAATAGTAAGATGCTAGCTTTATGGGGGGCTTTTTTATAGAGCAACAAACTAAATGAGCATCTTCTAATTTAGTGAGATGCCATTCCCTCCCCGGCTTACGGGTTATCTGCTTTAGGCTGTGCGTTTGCGAATTATACCAGGGAGTCAGGCACTTCTGATTTGAAGCTTTCCTTTTCAGAGGAGCCACAGTATCCAAAGTCGTACACAGTGAGGATGTTAAACTATTGACGAGATAATCGACCTCACTGGGAGCAGAGTTTAGGTAGCTGCTCTGCACTGTGTTGGCACATGGCACAGAAGAGCATAATAATGAAGGAATTAGATCCTTAAACTTAGTTACAGCACTTTCAGAAAGACTTCTACTGTAATAAAACTTATTCCCCACTGCTGTGTAATCCATTAAAGTAAATGTAAATGTTACTAAGAAATGATCAGACAGGAGGGGGCTTTCAGGGAATACTGTTAAGTCTTCAGTTTCAATGCCATATGTCAGGACAAGATCCAGAGTATGATTAAAGTGGTGGGTGGGCTCCTTCACATTTTGAGAGAAGCCAATTGAATCTAACAATAGATTAAATGCAGTGTTGAGGCTGTCATTTTCAGCATCTACATGGATGTTAAAATCACCCACTATAATTATTTTATCTGAACTGAGCACTAAATCAGATAAAAAGTCTGAGAAATCAGATAGAAACACTGAGTAAGGACCAGGTGGACGATAGATAATAACAAATAAAACAGGTTTTTGATTTTCCCAATTAGGGTGGACAAGACTAAGAGTCGGGCTTTCAAAAGAATTAAAACTTTGTCTGGGTCTTTGATTAATTAATAAGCTGGAATTGAAGATTGCAGCTACTCCTCCTCCTCGACCTGCGCTTCAAGCATTCTGACAGTTACTGTGACTCGGGGGTGTTGATTCATTTAAACTAACATATTCATCTTGCTGTAACCAGGTTTCTGTAAGTCAGAATAAATCAATATGTTGATCATTTAGTAAATCATTTACTAACAGGGACTTAGAAGAGAGAGACCTAATGTTTAATAATCCACATTTAATTGTTTTATTCTTTGTGCAGTTGATGAAGCAATATTATTTATTGTTTTTGAATTTTTATGCTTAAATTGGGGGTTTTTTTTGCTGATTTTAGCTTTGTTTTTTGGTGGTCTGGGAGCAGGCACGACTCTATGGGGATGGGGTTTTGGGGTGATGGCAGGAGGAGAGAAGCTGCAGAGAGGCGTAAAACCAGAGTAAAGTAACCAGAGTTATGATTAATAATTTAAGCCATTCTTTTTCCTTTATATTGTCCTCATGTGTGATGCGCATTTGGGATATTCACTAGCAGAAACTGCTTTCGAACAAATAAATAAATAATCACAACATCCCCTGTCTTATTGGTGGAAAAATGTACCACATTAACAAATCAAAAAAATATATAGCAACCTGTGGCATTTTGTTGCTTAGGAACCAGTGAAAGTTGTGGGAATGATGGGTGAAAGACAGTGGTATTGATAGCGAGTCTTAAAATTTGAAATATTTTAGCATATTTGGAGTGTATGGTTAGTGTGTAGTCATGGACAAGGCAGATCCTACCCAAAAAGCCATCAAAGGTAGACTCTAATGCAGATGCAGTCTCCAGGTGTAAAATAGGAAGAGTGACACACCTGGAAGTGTCAGGCCTGCGATATGCCCCTCTGTCTTGTGGTTTTTTTGGAGTGGCTCAAATAATTTGTGTTTCATCTTATTGTGACGCCTGGTTGTTTTTATAGAGTTGTACAAAAACTTGTGAGGCATTGCCTGAACTAAAGGCCAAGAACTAGTGCCAAGCTGAATGCCATCTGGATCCAATCCAGATTCTGGATTTGCAGGTTATTTAAATTTAACATGGGAAACTCCAATTAATACATATTTTTGGCCTTAGCTGAAAAAACACATATCATCCTCTTTTGTTGCAGTATAAAGCATATCACTATTGTCCAGGACACGTACCATTTGACTGGGATATGATTCAGATATGTGAATATTTGATACAGCGTTTGACTATCAATCAGATCACTCAATTTCCCTGTTATTGCCCACTGGACAAATCACACAGTTCCCCATTATAAGAGATAAAGCTACAAAAAATGAAAATGACCATAAAACTAAAGTTATTTCATTTCAACTTTTTAAACCTTGCAAAATTATGGCCAGTGGCAATAGGACCTATGTGTTATCTCAGTAATTCAATGTTTGGAGAGTGGCACATTTGTGAGATGCACAATGTTCAAATCAGCTAAAAAATCTGCCGGGGGTGGGGTTTGTTGCACCCTAGACTACTGCAGGGTGTGTATGGGTGTGTTTGTGCCTGTTGGTGGGGGCATGTGACTCTTATCTGATCTCACTACACCTCATTTTGTTATGAATCAATATGTTTCTTGTCAGGTGCCACACCAAACTGTGGATTTGTTTTAAAACCATAATGTACAAGATGTCTGAAAGTGGCTCCATCCCTACCTCCTAAAGCGTGCATGTCCAAGTGACTCTGAGCAAGACACTAAAACTCAAAATATCTCTGATGCATCTGTCATGTTTGAGTCTGTGTAATAAATAAATTGCTGTTTCTATAGAACAAAGTGCTGTAAAGATGTGTGGGTGAATGTGGCTTGTATTGTAAAGTGCTTCTAGGGGTCAAGGAGACTAGCAAAGTATTATATAAATGCTAGTTCACTACTGCAGCATAGGAATAAATGGCCTACATCTAAAATGTCTTGTATTTGTTATTTGGGTAAATAGTACGCAAGCCAGGGGAAATACCAGGGATATATACTAATTCATTTGACGAAAAAGAATTGCGGTCCATTTTTATCTGTTTAGATTTCAGTGTTGATTTCAGTGTTGCTATACCAAGAATGAAGCTAGCATTTCTCAGGAGATCTTTGTGTCATTATATAGTTGCTATTTCAAGGCAACACTCCATATAAATTTCTTCAACAAAAGTGAAATTTGCTCTTCTGATATGATGCCTCACATATAACAAATGTAACAATATCAGACACAGAGTAGTTTCCTGTCAGGGACACATCCGCATGGCCCAAACTGGGACACTGCTTCCATTTGGAAAGTGCAATTATGAGTGTTTTTAGACATCCCACTTACATGTCATCTGTAAACCAACGCAAAGCCAGCAGTTCTAGACCACAGATATTTGTCACACCTACTGTAATGCACCATCGAGCTGGTGAGGCAGAGGGGCCCAGGAGGGGAATCAAGGAATCTGTCGAATTAATACATGCAGTGAAGATTCCTCCTGTCATCTCAGCTCTCTTTTACCACTGGCTTTTAAAAGCCATTTAGAGGCAGCAACTGAACAGGACAGACAAGCTTGACAGCGACTCCTTAAAGAGCATCTGTCTCCTTTAACACTTAAATAAACTATGATACTGTCTTTTATACATGAGCTTAATTTTAATTAATGAATTGATTCATCTTGTCAGTAATAAAGCTAAATTGTCTAAAATATGCCAGAAGCAATAATATATATTTCTTCCTATAAGGCATATTGCAGGCTTTACATCACTCTTGATAATCCCTCTCTTAATTAGACATGTGCTCAACATTATAAACCATTATAGCTTTTGATGCAGAGAGCAGTCAGAATTATTTTTCAGGCTGTTAGGATCAAGCTGACAAACCAGGAATCCTGACTCACGTTGTTCTCTCATGGGTACTCTAAAAGAAGTTTGATACATCATGTACAAAAGTTTCATGTGTCCGAGTGCCGTTGCAGAAAAGAAACTGTGATGTTCTATCACAGCGGGGTTTATCCAGATAACAAGCAGATGACTGCTTCTCTTTAGCTGCTTTAAACTTTTTTCCCCCCTACCAACAAGCAACAATTTAAATGAGCTCTCTCTTGTACTAAATATATCTGCTGTTAAATTACAACTCCTTGCTGCATTTCATATAGCAATACATGCTGGAAAAGATGTGCTTAAAAATAATGCAATAATTTATATCTTAGATAAGGAAAGAGATCTACATTTATTCCATCCACTGTGCTGCTGTAAACTACCTGACAATTGTTCATTAATGATTCCCAGTAAATTCCTTAAAATGGTAATTTGTCATCCTGTCACTTCATTTGTGACCTAAAATTCCTCACTAGAGGCATCATCAAATAAATTAATCACTACCCAGGATCCATTTCTCCCCTGTGCGTGCTATTATACCCGGCTCTCTTGTGTTTCTCTTCATTTACATATATTTAATGGCCCAGTTGTGGTTGGTTGTGCCATGCGACTTGCACAGCTCATGTCAGGTGAAATATTCCAACTGCCACAGTCTTTAACAGTGCGAACCATGTCTTGTTCATTTTCCTTGAATACCTGAAACACAGGAGAATAAAGAGAATTAAAGACATTTTATGGAACAGTAAAATCAAAAGTGCACATTTTGCAGGTTTCTGGTTGGGGAATTGCACTAATAAGATGACACACTTTTCAGAAACACGTTATAACAGATGCATTTTTCTGACACATGCAGCAGCTTTTTAGAACTTTTACTTTACAGCTGCTTACAGCAAAAAAAAAGCTCGGAAAATTAAATACATAAGTTATCTACACAATTTAGTTTTATTTAATTGCATCTCATTACAGCACATGTGTACAGTACATTACCCACCAGACAGATTGCTTTGTTGTGTTCCTTGGCAAAATTATAATGTTGAGTGTGAAGCTATGATCACACACAGGACTGAAATATAAAAATGCAAATTTCAGTGCCAAATGGTCAAAGAAAGATTACATTGAGATTCAATTTATCATTGTTCCAAATTTTATTAAGCTTCTGGAAGAGAAAATGTAACTGCTCTTTGTTTAACATGGAACAGTGGCATTTGGGTTTGGTGTTTGTACAGTAATCTTATAGATATGCAGAGAAATATTGATCAAATACAGAAATTTCAAGGCCATCGCATCCTAAGAGTGTCATCTGCTCACTTAGCTACCTTTTCCTTAACCTCCTGAGATCTGAGCGCCTGTCTGCAATGCATTTTTAATTTCTCCTAGATATTTGTGATTAAATGGAAGTTTCCTCTTTGAACAGTATGTATTTTGTTACATGGTTGTTACATAAATTTTGTACAAAAAATGTCCTCAGATGGGGACTGTGGGTTTATTTTACAGCACAACACAACAAAGTCAGTATGGCTTAAAGTATAAAATACTATAGAGCAGAATGAAATAAAGGGTGCAGCAAAGCCAAAATGTAATGTCCCCATATGAGGACGCAGGGGTCTTAGGAGGTTAAAGGTAATCTATCAGCCAACCAAAGTAAAATTTCCAAAATGGAGTCATCTTGTAGTTTTTCATACTTTAAACTACATTGTGCACAAAGCTGTTTGTTTATGTTTTATCCATTATAAAAAAAAAAAGTGTTGAAAGCCTCAGAGAATGCCTGCTGCACAACTGTATTAAAGTAATTTATTTTTTTTTTTTTGGACATTCTGCTAGGGGTGCATGCAAATATATTCAATTGTTTTCTGATTTTTTTTTTTTTTTTTGACAGATAAAAAAACAGCCCAATTATTTTTATGAGCTGAGAGCTTGTCATGTTTTGAACTTCCATCCTCATTAAGGGTCCCTAACACCAGAGGACATGTGAATGTGCTAGGAGCACTACCAGAGACAACAACAACCCCATGTTGCCAAAAGGATCCTCTCTCACCCGGCCACCCTGTTAGAACCTCACAGCCCATTTCAAATGAAATTAGCATAATTAAGAATTAACATGCATTAATTGTGATGCTTAATACAAACTGAAGCTAAATGTGTCACTTACTGTAGATAAGCTGCTAAATGCTTTGTCACCTCCTCAGTGGTGCTTTGGGTGGAAAAAAAAATACTTGGGCAACAACTACTGTGGAGAGATGGAAGACCAGAATATTGCACACATTTACAGTGGATTTACTGGGAACATACCTTTTCTCCTCTACTTGCTGTGATGCCCTTGGTTGCATGCTCTTAAAATTTGAGGTTGTTGTGCCAAACAAAGTTGTGTAAAAACTTCTGCTGCTTTTATGTTTGGTAATCCTGCTCAGGCTGTTCTTGAGGAGACACCCTCCTCTCTCCTCTGGAGGAAAAAAAAGGGGCCCACTTTTGACCAGATAGCAGTCAGCCGCTTTTGATTGAAAGAACCATTCCACATTAACACTAAATTTGTCATTTATTATCAGGCCCATATCAATTTTACCCACATCATTTTTGTGTCAAGTTATCCAAAAATACCTCAATGTCAAAGTCTTTTTTTCCTTACGGTGTCACTAAAACAGCACTTTTTTCTTCTTCCAATAGATGGAGCTGTGCTCCATTTACCCCGAATGACCCTTCACCTCCCCCACGTCCTGCTTAAAGGCGTGAGAACAACTGTGTTTCAAGAAAGAGCCACTTGTTGTGTCCTGTGAACACGAATCACTGTTTCTGACAGGTAAATAAACAACGATCCGTTGGGCTGTAAACACTGGCTGTCGTGCTTGTATTTTAAAGAAAAAAATCAAGCCGTGTATTGATCAAGGAAGTTTGTGATGTTGCAAAGATGGATTTATGACAAAGGAAGTGGGGACTTATGAAGTGCTGATTGGTGTAACCAGGACTCAACCTGGCAATAAAGTCTGGCATTTGGAGAGTACAGAGTGTGTGGAGGGTCATACTGTACTGTGCCGCTTTGAGTGGTTGTGGAGCTGTCCTTTTGGCTCTTACTGTGTGGTCTGTCAGATGGAAGACTGATGAAAGAATGATCTAGGGAGATCAAACAGATTTTTCCTGAAACCTCAAAGATGACCGATGTACCAAACCTATAACACTACAGGACCTTTTTCTTTAGGAGTTTAGTGTGGAAGTTCTGTATGGACATTTCTCTTTTTAAATGGCTTTAATGTAAATCAGCATATAGGGGACAAATATACTGATGATTGCAGTAGGGTGTACTGTGACATATCTGTTTCTGAGCCACACTGACATGGAGATACTTTGCAGTAAACCTCTGTTTATGTTTAGTTGCTTATAAATAATTGTATTTTTATTCAGTTTAGTATGAGATGACCCAACAGTTTTAGCAGCTATTGGACAGAGTTCTCTGAAATTTTTAAAGACATGCATGGTCCCCGGAGGAGGAAGCCTAAAGAATGTGGTGGTATCCAGACTTTTTATTTTAGTGCAGCCAAGTTCACGTTTGGGATTTTACATGAAATGTCTCAACAGTTAGTGGATGAAATACCATATCATGCTGATATATAAACCTAAGATTGTGAATAAAGTGATCATTATCAAATGACTTCAACACATTAGCCCAGACATTGTGAGTACAACTTAACCTTGTAAGTAGTAGCTTGGCTGTGGACTTTTTCTATCTTAAATAAATTCCATTATCTAAACTGCTGACAGTAATATAGCTCATTATTTCAGTTACTTAATCTATTAATTGATTCAGCAGCAATTCAACCAGTGTATGAAACCTTATAGAAACCTGCATGATTTTTCTTTGCAACACCACCTTCCTTTACCTTTATTTTTCAAAAACATTAACAAATTCATTCATTTAAAAATGTCATGCTTTTTGAATGTTGCTTTTTTATCAAGTGGTCTACTCTGGATATATATATATATATATATATATATATATATATATATATATATATATATATATATATATATATATATATATATATATATATATATATATACATTTTTTTTTTTTTTTGGTTTTTGTTTGTTTTTTTGTTTTTACGTTAATCTAGATTTAATATACATTTCAAAAATGCATTTTCCCTATTAATTAAAAGTAAACCATGTATTGTATGGTACATTATCCCTCTAACGGCCCCATGTGGAGATTATGAAGTGGAAAACTAATGGCGCAGACTTTAGCATTTGGGTTTTGTCATTTACATATCTGTACGGGGATATCAATGTATGTGCAAATAAGCAGAACTTTATGTGTCCTGTGCTTTCTCTACCACCACCTTTGCCCCCCCTTCCCCTCCCCAGTTTGCAGAGGAAGTCAAAGAAGAAGTGTTGCCTCTCTCCCCTCAGCTAGAGAAGGTAATGAGATTCTGTGCACCCTCTATTACGAGGAGGATGAGAAATCTGATTATTAAGGAGAGGCATGTGGCAGTAAGAAAAATCTGTTTGTTTTTTCTTATTGTATCACCCCAAGAAACAAAGGTGACCCCCATGTTCCATTCATTAAATCTTGCCTCCTCTAATTTATCAAGGTAAACTATCACAGTTTCTGCTGAGCTAATCAGAAATGGGGAAACTTGTTAGGTGTGCCTCAAAAGGACACATCACAGGATTTGGATATCACTTCACATACTGAGTAGGGCCTAATTCATGCTTCCCACTGCACAATATATGTTTTATGGACATTAGCATGAGTGTATTGTGTGTTTTTTTTTTCTTTTTTTTTTCATGCATGATACCTTAGGACAATGAGAATGAATTATGACCTCCATAACAGAACAAGTGTAATTATTTCAAGGACACAGAGTTGCTGCAGGTGTGTCTTCTGATGCAAATATCACAGAAAATATAATTTTTGCTGTATATTGTGAGCCCACACTTATTGTTATTTATGGTAAAATTTCAATAGCCAGGGACTGCTAAATTGCATTTAGTCACAAGAGAGAAAGATTCACAACAGAATCATTATTTTTGCTAGTGTTAATATTTGTCAGATATGTCATTCTCAAATGCTTAAAGAATAACTGTGTTAATGTGCTACAAATAACAGCCATGTGAATTATGTTTGTAGATCTGTAAAAATGTGTGTGGAGTCCCTGCGTGAAATACATGTGTATCAAAACAGTGCAAAAACAGAGTTCTGCTTTCAAAAAGCATGCCCCTTGAAGTAAATAGGAAGAGAATCTCATTTTTTATGGTCTCAGAGTTGTTAAGAGCTATTTAGAGCTCTTTGGTGTGAGGGGATTTTACCTTTGAGAGATGTGAGAAATGTCCCACACATCAACAAGCTGAGTCATTGCTGTATGCCTAACCAGCAACGACTTCTACCCATCCCTCTTCACAAATGTCACATGAGCTTATGTCAGCCAACACTTGTGGCAAAGGCACTGCACGGGAAACAAATTAAACTGATTAGTTTATGCAACTAAGTGATCTATTTGTTAAGAGAGCGCGGTTAAAACCAGGTGTAAAACCAAACCTACGGCACAGGTTTTCTAAACTCAGTTTTCAGTGACTCTTGTTCCCTCACTGGTGTGAAATTACTTTGTGTTCAATTTATTTCTGAAAATGTAAAAATGATAGGTTTGTAAGTGGTCAGAGTAATTGGCTGTTCTAACTTTCTAATCTGTAATAAACACATATTTTAATCCTGTTGTGAGCTGCTTAGACGCGTAAATTCTGCAGGAGCCAGTGAGAAATTGGTATTTATTACTGAACTCGTAATCACACCAGCAACCTATCTCTGCAGCCCCTTGCCTTCTGACTAAGGCCGTGATGTGCACAGCAGGCTCACAAAGCTGCAGCCCCAGTTCAAATGACCCAGCTTAGCAAGCATGGCTGCTGTGACCCTCACATGACAAAGCCCCTGTGTAATTAATATGCACAGTGAAATGCTCCCTGCGCAGCCACTAAAGAGATTGGAATCATGCACAGGAAACATGTAATCGTGAATTCTACATGGTGCACGGTTTAGTCAAGTGGCATCTGATTGCGAGCAAGTTCTTTTTTCTTTTTCTTTCTTTTTTTTTTTTTTATTTTAACGTCCTTTTAGATTGAGATTAAGACTTTCTCCTCAAAGATGCAAATTAATCTTTAAAACTGGACATTTCTCAACATGGGGAGCTCAGTGGGGTGACACTCTAGCCCACCGAGTTCATTTTAATCCCTATGGGCAATTATACTTTCAAATGATATCCTGAAGTTAAATCATGTTCACACTTAATTAATTTAAACACTACATTTTAGGCATGAAAGTCTCCTTGTCCTCCTCAAGACAAAACTGTTGTTTAATAGGATACAGTAGCCTCAGTGATAAGGATAGTTGTGCTTTGTGCTGTTTATTAATTATGTGCTCCTTTTATTTTTTTTGTTTATGTTCGTGTATGTGTGTGGGAGGATAGATAAGGCAGATGATCAGACAGTACGGCACTCAGATGACATTTCTTTGTCTTTTCATATTTAGCTGATGGGATCTTGTGTGTTAGTGCTGGCTTTGTAGGCTTATTGTAAAAATAGCTAATTCAAAGATGAGCAGGGTCAGCAAACAGAGTTAGCCTTAGTGTGACTGTAGCTCTTCTCTCAAATCCAGATGTGCGAGTCTGATTAAGAGCATCGTTCCTATTTTGAGAAAGAAAAAAAAAATTGATTCTGCATGCAGCTTAAACGTTTATTGGCATATTCACTACGGTATCTGCAAAAATACTGTTGCTGTATATTTTTCTTTTCTAATGCTGAGTTAATTAATGATATGTGTGGACTATTGTTCCTCATTTTTATAATGAATACATTACTGTACTGTCACTGAGTCCATTGTGACAAATAGGTGGGTGGATGGATATAAAAAACATACATTGGTGGCTGCCAAGGGGTTAGATTTTGAATTAATTGAGGGAAATGAATTCAGCAGTAATAGGCCCTGACAGCAGACTGTGGCAGTTCTGATGGCAATGATTGATGGTTGATGCACACACAGGCTTATGACAAATAATGCTTGTTTTGCACCTGATGTATTTTAAACCCTACTTGTGTGTTCATTAGGAATAAATACATAAAGTGAGAAATAAATAAATAAATAAGACTAAAATACATTTCATATTGTCATATTACGTGTGTGTGTGTATGTATATGTATATATATATATATATATATATATATATATATATATATATATATATATATATATATATATATATATATATATATATATATATATATATATACTTTTCTATATTTGGAGTCTTTTTTTAAGGGTATCATTTGCTGTTGTTGCTGCGAAGGTAGTGTGTAGTACTATGCTCAGTGCTTTCAGGGAGGCGGACTGGCCACCTCTATCTCTGACCCATTTGAGAGAGGGAGCCCTATCACAGCTCTCATCACGCTCTTGTAGTCAGAGACTTCTGACAGCGGCGTAATGCTGATCAGATAGCTGTGTGGAGTCATTGCTTACATGTGTCACAACCACAGTCCATGATCATGTCAGAGTCATGCTGGGCGCCAGAGCCAGGCTCAGGGCTCAGTGGACCTGGCTGGTTTTGCAGCTGACATTTCCCCAGCATGACCAAGCTAGTGGAGCTCCAGTCACAGCCCAAACTAATGTGCCTTTCACGGGCCCCGCAGCTCAGCGCTGGCAGCTGGAACGTGGGGGCACAGGTGCTGCCAGTCCCTGTTAGCCTTACAGTACCTCCCGGTGAGTCATAAACAATCCCAGCACGTGTCGGCTCTGATACCTCTGCTTATTAAAAGTGTAATGAATACAGCACAAGTCCTTTGTGTGCACAACTGTGATAGTGTTAGTCAAAATAAAGTCCTGTCTTTTCTGTCATTGATCATTTTTAACCAGTAGCAGCAACGGTTTTGTGTAATCACGATAAATTTGACGCTGTCAGTCACAGTTTTCAGAAGTGGTTCGATCAGATGTTTGCTTCTGTTGATGTGAATTGGTGCTTCTGGATACCACATGATGAAAAATAGCATGGCCATTGCTTTAAAGGGTACATACTGATGGTTCATTGTTAATACATCTAAACAGAAGCCTATGAAACATACTTGTGAAACCAGATTGATTTATTGGTTCTTTGTGCCGGACACGATTATCTTCTGACTCTGGGGATCAGCCAGCTTCCCAAACAGGACTGGGTCCTGCCATGCAGTCATGACAGCTAAATTGTTTCACTCAAGAGGTTGTCCCCTTGTCCCTCTTACCATAGCCACTTGTAACTAGAGAGATATGTTATAATTGTGCCCAGAGGAACTTGTAAGCCTATATTGTGAATCTGTTTCTCTTCCAGAGCATAGTCCTTTGTGGCATCTAAAACTGGGAGGAGGAGGAGGAGGGCAGGATATGTATTCCCTCTTTGTAAGAAGCAATATTGGATCACAGTTTCATAAAGTAGAACACCGTTTAGAATCACTTATTTTCTCTAGAGCTTTGTTTTTTCTCTCATGGCAAATCTACTGTACTTGCTCTGTGGATTGTATTAGTACTAACAGAAGTCATATTTCATGCACACGATAAAAAGCACAGATCTTGTTTAATTATTCATAAAAACTTGTTGCAATTTAAATCTGAATTGCAGAGTTTTACCTCCTTCCTCTGAGAATGCATCAGCTTTTGCATATCCCTGAGCATTTTTAAGTGCAGGTGAACACGTTGATAAGAAGACAGAAGAAAGAAGGATCTATAAATGGCTTCCACTCCTTCGTTGTCTGCAGTGGAGGTGGTGCTGGGGAGGGAAGGGGTTACTCACTGACCATTAGTGTGCTCAAGTGCAGTACATTCTATGGCCTGTCATCTCCTCTACTAATGTGTGAGGAAATATCTCTATTTTCTCCCTCAGTGAAAATTACCTGGTCTGGCGTGACTAAGAGTACACACTGTTTAGACTTTTTTTTTTTTTTTTAGAAAAGGCATCATGACAATACTGGTGACATTTTTAATAAATAGACAATTAATATCCACAAAAAAAGAAGAATAAAATATGATATTAGTAGAAGATAATGTTACAGTTGCTGTATACTATGAGCAAACAATAGGAAAATAAATAGTAGCTATGACATACAAAAAAGAAATGTTAGATTTAAAAGAGCTGATTAGTCTCCTAACATACTCCTGCCTAAAGGTAAAGTCATTTTATTCCACTGTTTAGCAGATTAACAAGTTTGATAAGTGGTTTTGTTTTGATCATCTTTATTCTTGCTGTGTTGTTATCCAGTTACATCAAAGAACAGATAAGGTCTGTTAAAACACACACACACACACACACACACACACACACACACACACACACACACACACACACACACACACACACACACACACACACACACATCTCATTATCATCATCATGTAATCATCATGAACAAAAAATTTCTTTAAGTAATGCTGAGCGGTACATAACTAACAAATGAGCCTCTCCTTACTTGGATTTTGAGTTAGGAGGTGCCGAGTGGTGATCACAGTTATGTGTTGAGGAGTTTTAACCCCTGCTGTTCCTGTCTGTCCAACATCCCCATCGCCACCTACCTCACCCTCACCCCCACCCTCACCCCCTCCTCTCTTTTCTCAGCGCTCCACTTCTTCGTAGAGCCAATACAAACAGCATTATTTATGCTCAGCAAAACACTCCTTAATTACTCATGAACTGGCACACGCTCCAGAGTCCGCCGCTCCCTACCTCCCACCAACAGCCATTAAACACCCCCTAAAAGCTTGCTATTTGATATTAGCACACTTGAGCCTTTGAGAAGAAATAAAAAAAATAAATAAATCTGGGAGTGATTTACATATGCACAGCAGCTGATATTTATACTTGGCGGCATGTCCCTGAAGGGCTTGTCTTATTACCTCCATCCTCGGGTCCTAGCACAGAGACCAGGAAGGCAGGCAGGTGATTAATTCTGTACTCATGAGAAGCCAACAAGAAAAGGTTTTTCTTTTTTCTTTCTTTCTCTCTGTCTCGTCTTTTTTTTTTTTTTTTTTTTTTTAGAAAACATTTGTTCTCTTTACTTTATGGTTTCCTTAGACTTTTATTTCCATATCCAGTTTTATTGTTCCCTATTAGAGTGGCTTACATGTGATTAAGTGATAATGTGGTACACGGTACAGTACATGCTGTACTGTATGTCCTGCAATGGGTTGTGTGTATTGTTTTATCTACTAATAAACAGCTGTTTTACTTTTTGGATGCTTTATGCCCAACAATTAACCTGCTCTGCAGAGCTCTGTAAAGAATATTACATCTTTACATGTTTTCGAAGCATGACTGAGGCACTGCTGTGGAGCCACTCGTGAGCAGCTGTGTAAAGTACCTGATGTCTTTGTACTTTGTCACAACACTGAGAAGACGGTTGCCATTAAGCCTCTTGTTGCATTGCAGAAACATATTTCACCCTAATGAGCTCTCAACCATCCCTTAGCAGGTTTATATTTAAATAAAATTTTCTGTGCCAACTCTATGATTTCTTTTTACAATCATTCAGCTTAAAGGTTTTTTAATAAATTATACAGATACTCTCAGGTATATTGAGAATGATGTCAAAGACACACTCCTTACAGCCTCACCCAGCAAATAATTCAATAGTGTTTTTTTTTTTTTTGTTTTTTTTTTTTTTTTTACAGTAACATTAATTGCTTGTACACCTTGCTTCTAAAAAGCTGACAAACCATTGAGCCAGGTTATTAATAGTTAAACCAGGAAAAAAAAAAAAGTTCAACTTTGTCTCTCTAATTACATCATCAGATTCAAACGATAAAGCCATCAACTGCTCGCTCAGTGTGTTTAAAGTCCCGCTGTCTAATTACTGCTTTAGTCCCATATCCCTATGACATGGCAGTGATAGATCATTATTTTTCCCTGCAATTTGTTATATTCTTTGCAATATAATTGGATCAGATTAATTATGATGATTAATGGATTCTTAGATTTCTGTGTGTGACCATTAATAGTAGCGGTTTAAAACAGGCAACACATGCAAATTTAAACCACTGGAGCACTGTGGAGCTTTAAAGTCCAAACCTCTTGAACTTCTAACTTCATCAGATGTGGTTAGTCTTTATTCTAAATTTGTTAAAAAAATGGTAGTTCAAATCTTCAGTAAGTTCTGCTAATTTTTGAGTAATCATTTAAATGCATGTTCCTTGTTTACTGCCACAATAAAGCTTTTCCCTCATGTCTACAAGCATTATAATTGTCCGTCAGCACCACTCGGTTTACTACAGCATAATTTTAAAGAAGAGATCGTGGCACTTTTGAGTTAAATTTCAATTTCAAGTTTATAACATGATAGTTTATTAATGAGAAATGAAGCTGTTATCCAGTGCCCTAAATCTATATCATGGCTGCAATTTAGCTCTTCCAAAAAATACTGTCCAGTTATGGTGGATGGACAGTAGTCAATTCCCTGTGCATGGGAATGGCTCATTAACGGGGCGAGGCGAGCAGTGTGCGTTTGTATATGGCTGCCGTTGGTCGACGTGTAGAATGGATTTATGGTGTCACTCAGCCCTGGAGAACGACTAATGAGGGTGCGCAGGCTAGCAGCGTCCGAGTGGGGTAATTCCACCCACCATCCATCCAGCAGAGGGGGGTTGGAGCGAGGGGGATGGGGGAGTTGTGGAAGGAGGACACATCCCTCATTACGTGAGTGTCTCGGGAGCTTTCTTTAATATTTTAATAAATAACATCAGCCCAACAAGAAATTAATGAATAGTATCATTAATAATGAGCCCCAGCCTTGTAGTGATAGGACAGATATTAAATTGAACCTATGTGGGGAGATCTCCTGAGACTCAGGATTTTTCCAGCAGCAAACAAGGCCAGTGAATGAGGCAGCCGTCCCTCCGTGCCAACAGCTTTTACAACAGGTTGAAAGTAATAAAGGAGGATTTTCCCAGCGATAGAGTTAAGCCCTAGGAAATCTGCTCATGTAGATCGCTATGAAAGGCACAGCCAAATGTGATCCTTAATTAAACTTTAATCAAGATAATTCTGTTTGCAGGAGAAGTAGTTTAAAAAAGGTGTCCCCAGCCCCCTGTTTCCATCCAGTCAACCTTCCTGCTTTGTATTGTAGAGGTCATAACCCCACTTATCTGCTTCTTAAACTTGTGTGTGTTTGTTTGTTTGCTCTGTTTGTTTTCATTTACAAAGCCCAGTATTCTCTCTTTGTATGGTTTTGATTTAGCTTTACATTTGTCAGGATTTGATATTGTCTTTCTTTGTTTAGTCTTACTAAGTTTTGCCCCCCACAGAGTGGAGAAGGGGGGGACTAAATGCTGTTCTCTGCTAGAATTAGAGTTAGCCAAGTTATTATAATACACTGTGCCTATGCAACATAACTTACACACAGTGTCAGACTGACAGCTGAAGAAACTAAACTGTTTTACAGTTTTTCACTGAGGCCTGACAGGTTCAACACTACTTTAACGAACAAGCTGGCTGCACCAGACTTTTGCAGTATAGAGATCATGTGTGAGTAATGACAATTGTTTTGCACCTTGCAACTGCCATTAGTACTAATAGAAAAATATTAATTTTTGTGCAGAAAACATTTTATTTATGTCACATTTTAGCTACTAAATCTCAGTTATGCCTTTCTTGTTAACATACTACACAAGTGGTTTTGTAGGCACGCAACAACTTATCTTAAAGGTAAAATACATTAATTTACACAGAGCAGATTTGGGTCATGCCATGTTCATTTACATAATAGTATGCATTATCAAAGCAGATAGACTACAGTATGAGGCAAAGTGCTTACACTTAATCATTGGCATGTTACCTTATTACATGAAAAGTTAATGTATGTTTGTTGGATTCTGTAATGTTTACAGTATGCATCGTTTTCCTCTTGCCTGCTAAAACAAGGATAATACACACTGTGAGACTAAAGCGTTCAGTGGAGCAATTACGCTGTATATCATAAGATCATATTCACATAGCTTAGTCTGCTATTTCTTTATGACATTTTTACAGTTGCATTGGTTTGAATGTGGGTATATTACAATCTCCTCTCTCTGTATTAACCAAAAAAAAAGTTGGGACACTTTAATAAATATAAATAGTACACAATAATTGTCAAATAAGTTACACACTTTATTCAGTTAAAAACACTAAACCACATTATGAAATGTTGAAACTGAGAAATGTTTGTTCTTGAAAAATATTTGGCTTATTTTCAATTTTAATGCAAGCCACACATTTCAGAAGAAATTTAGGACAGAGTCATGTTGTTTCATCCACTGCGTTGCATCACTTCATTTTTTAAATAAGACGATGCAATGCCTCATTAAAAAAAAAAAAGATTGCTAAATATTTTCCCTTTTTTAAACAAAATATGATTTAAGTTGGTCAGTAGTTTCAGGACTCCATTACCCTTTGTTTTGCTTTATAATATAAGTCTTTTCCTATTTACAAAAAGAGACCTACGACCTACTTTGGGCTGCTCCCTTGTCACAAGGGGTCACCACAGCAGGTAGAGCTGCATGTTTGATTTGGAAGAGTTTTACACTGATATCCTTCCTGATGCTATCTCAAAGGGGATTTGTGCCTTCAGCTAGAATCAAACCAGCAACATTCTGCTTGCCAAGTGATTGTGTTAACAAGTACACTGTGGAACTGTACAGAAACCTACAACCCCAATTCCAAAAATGTTCAGACACTGTGTAAAATGTAAATAAAAACAGAATGCAATAATTTTCAAATCTCATAAACCCATATTTTATTCGCAATAGAACATAGAAGACTTACCAAAAGTTTAAGTACAGAAAATGTACCATTTTTAAGAAAAATTTATGGTCACTTTGAATTTAATGATAGCAACACATCTCAAAAAAATTTAGGATGGGGGCAGCAAAAGGCTGGAAAAGTAAGTGGTACTAAAAATAAACAGCTGGAGAAAAGTTTTCAGTTAATTAGGTTCAGTGGCAACAGGTCAGTAACATAAAAAGAACATCTTAGAGAGGCAGAGCTTCTCTGAAAAAAGATTGGTAGAAGATCACCAATCTGCAGACATCTGCATCTACAAATTGTGGAACAATCTCAAAGTACGTGAAGACTGAATATCTCATGATCAACAGTACGTAATATTATCAAAAGATTCTGAGAAGCTGGAGAAATCTCTGTGTGCAAGGGACAAGGCTGAAAATCAATATTGGACATCTGTGATCTTCTGAAATTCACTGCATGGGGTCAGGAACACTTCCAGAAATCACCGCCTGTGAACACAGTTCATCATTCCATCCACAAATGCAGGTTAAAGAAGAAGCCATATGTGATCCAGAAAACAAAGGTCATTTAAAACAGAAATTTGAAAATTCTTTCTTCTTTCTGGGGAACATGGGCACCACATCCTCTGGACTAAAGGAGAGGGGAACATCCAGCTTGTAATCAGCACCCAGTTCAAAATCTTGTATCTCCGATGGTATGAGGGTACATTAGCACCCATGGAATTGGCTGTTTGCACATCTGGAAAGACACCATCAATTCTTTTTCTGGGATGGCCTTCCATTTCAGCAATCTATTACAACAGCATGGCTTCATAGTAGAAGAATCGAGGTGCTGAACTGTCCTGTCTGCAGTCCAGACCTTTCACCAAAACATCTGGAGCATCATGAAAAACAAAATACAACAAAAAAGACCGAGAACTGTTGTGCAGCAGGAATCATGTATCAGACAAGAATGGGGAAACATTTCTCTACCATAAGTCCAGTATCTGGTCTCTTCATTTCCCAGATGGTCGTGGACTGCTGTTAAAAGAAAAGAGGATGTTACACAGTGGTAAACATGGCCCCGTCCCAACTTCTTTGAGATATGTTGCTGCCATCAAATTCAAAATTTTTTTTTTCTTTTTTTTTTTTAAATGGCACATTTTACACATTACACCATTCTGTTTTTATTTACCTTTTGCACGTTTTTGGAATTGTGGTTGTACAATCAAACTAGTAACTTAGCTACATTTTGCAGTAATTAGCTCATGATCATATTTGTACTGTCTCAATTAGTTCAGGTTTTTTCTTGTTGTTTGATTGTTTGTTTGTTTGTTTTTTTGCAGTACAATTAAGCCATAAAAGAAAAAGAATTACATTTAAATTTTTTTTCATGACTTCTCTGTTGTTCTGAAAAGCCCCACTCCTAATGATAAGCCTCCAGAAAGCATTGATTGATGTTCAGGTAAGTTTTTGCATTATAATTTAAGACATCAGAAGGTTGCCGAAAGCAGTGCTGAAATTCCATCACTCTTATTTGAGTATTTGACCTTTGAACTGGTGGTCACTGATTCCAGCTAACATTAACAGCTAGCATTTTTTGTTAGCATAGGATTTTTTTCATATGTTTGTTATTACAAAATAACTACTTTTTCCAAGGAGCTTTATTCAAACTGCATTTTCCCGATGTGTAATTTTGCTATAAATTAATTTCTTCTTGGGTGATTTAATTGTTAGTTTGTAACATGTTTACGATTTTTTTTGCCAGTGAACTGTGTTCACTTCATTAGCTATAGCAAGTATTCCTAAGCCCATGTAATGGTTTCTATTACAGATTCATGTCTGTTCATAATGCAGCACTGCTTTAGGGCCTGAAGATCTTCAGTATTAGTTTTAGTCCTTGTTCTTTGCTTATACAGAATTTTTTTTTTCCAGAATCTCTGTTTTTTTTTAAACGACATTGTGCACCACAGATGAAGAAATTCTTGAAATTGTTGCAATTTTATGATGTAAATAATCAATCTTAAGTTATTGATCATCTTACACAGACTGGTGAATGTCATCCAGTATTACTTTTGAAACATTCAGCCTTAATCAGATGCATTCCACTAAATTTTTCTTAGCATTACACAACTTTTCCAGCCTTTTGTTGCCCCCATCTCAACTTTCTGAAGTGTGTTGCAGGCATCAGTCGTGCTTGCTGTAAATTAAAAATTTAGATATTTGAATTTCTTTGCAACACAACTGTTTCCTTTCTTGGAAACAAAAATCTTTATTACATATTGACTTTATGGTAGAGTAGCAGAGCTTTAATTAAATATTCTTGTAGTTTTGAATTTTTCTATAAAAATATCCTTGAGCTAATATAACCAAACAGCCACCTTTGGAAGTGCTGAATTTTGTCTTGGAAATTTGGCTTGCCATTTCTGTTCTGTTTGGACCATATGTCCCTACCACCTACAATATTTATTCATTCCCCACTGTATAAGAAAAATACCAGTTTTTCCTTCATAATGAAAAGTGGATTACTGTGACTCACAGGAAAGCATCACCAGCTGTCACAGAGAAATGAGACCATGCTGGCCAATGTCTATGATGATTAAAAAACACATTTCGGAATTAATGATTAATTAGCTCATATTTGTTTCTGTGAAAAGCAGCAGTGGTACTGGTCAGTATTTAGGTCTATAAAAGGTTATTAATGATAATATTAAAGGTTTTGAATTAGTATTATTATTGAAAACAAAACATTTAAACTTCTTAAATGTTAAAATTAATTCAACAGGTGGAACTAAAAGCTTGGGCAACAACAAGCTTGGGCGGCACTTTTATACCAAAGTGTCATATAGATACACCCCAGAAACTGTCCTGGTGTGTATTGTGTAAAAAAGGGACAATGCTACTTGTGAGTTAAAAATGCTGCAGTCTTCACCACCTGAAGAATTAGCAGTGGGGTTTGACTGATTACAGTGCAGCCACTGCTTGTTTGGTTGCCTCCTCTAAAAGCAATACTCAGCAGAACATTGCTTTTTCTCCTTCACATTGTGCTTTCTGCATGAGTAATTACATCCTTGATTTCTGAAGTGCAGTTGTACAGTTTCCACCATAGAAAAATTATAAGATTGTTAGAGCCTCCTACCCTTTGAAAGGAGTTGTTTTCATTGTGGGGATTTTTAAAATGGCTTAATATAAATTTTTAAAAAATTTACAATAAAGAGGTTCTCGTGTTCATTTATGTTAATAATATAATATTGAGTTCGCTGTATCAAGACTACAGCTATATTGAGCTGCTCTTCTGCTACTTGTTCAGCATGCTGTATGAGTCTGACCAGACAAAGACAAATCGCAAGCTCTCCAGTATCCATAGTGCTGTACATCTTTTAATCATAACGACTAAACAATGAACAGCACTGGGCTCGTGGCATTGGAATAACAAAAGCAGCGAGGCTGCTTTCTTTTTCCTCCTTCATGCTGCTGGTGGAATGACTAATGCACATGGGGTCATGGTGTAAAATTGTTGCCCCAAGGTCAGCGTACTGACACTTAATTGTTTGTCCTGTCATGTGTCACTTCCTTGAAATTTCATATCTGACCCTTGTTAGCCCTTTGTTTCTGTTTTAATCCCCAGTGTGACAGAAAGATCAGAACTGTGCTGTGATCAAGATGTGTCAGATTACTTGTGTTGAGTCTTGTCATTTTGATGCAATGCGGACCACAGATACGTGTCTGTCACGTGCAGACTGAGGCAGTGTCGCATTCTTTAGTTATTTTCACAAATTATTCCTTTACCTCCTTATTTGAAAAACAGGTTTAAATACATTAATGTTTTTCTGTAACTGGTCATAAGTCACTGGGAATATTGTGTGTCCTTGCTTTTATGATTGTTATAACACCACTTTTGCAAATTATTATCCCAAATCTACCTCTGAAGTTGCATGACTCATTATACTGAATATGCATTGTAATGAAATTTAGAAATTATATAATAAAGGTTTGAAATGTAATTGGTTTACATCTGTAATTTTCTTTGTTCATAGACAACATTAGGCTGATTGTTATCAAGGTTTTATGCACCTTACTTCTTGGAGTTTTGAAATGCATTGGGAACAGATAAAAACAATACAAACTGGATTATAAATGGAAAGGTACATCAGTCACAGCGCAGTTGTAATATTGCATTTTCACTCAACAAGCGACTGCAGGAAAACAGCATGAATCTTCAGTTAGTTTCCTCTGCAAAGAAGGTTATGTTTTTGAAAGTGCTTGCATGCGTGCTTGCATGCGTGTGTGTCATTCTATCTGTAAACATGATAGCTTGAAAAGTGTTGAATAAATTCTGATAAAACTTTGTAGGGGTGTAGAGTGGGGTCATGTTAACAATCCATTAAAATTTGGCTTGCATCCACTGAGGTCTTCAAGGTCAACATAATGATTTATTGGTCAAAAATTTACAAAAAGCCTCATAACTTAGGAATTATAACGCTTGCAAGTGTGGTGTGTAATGTCAACATATAGAAAGTACTGTATAAAAATGTAAAATATCATGTCACATTTGAGCGGTGACCTCTTCTTCAAGGTCAATACATTAATCTGAAAGTCAAAGTGATAATAATGCTATATAGAGCTATTTAAAACTATGTTTCTTACTGCCATTGTTTGTATTGACAGCATATAGGCAAATTATGAATGATATATGGGGATATATGTTATTTTGGACCCCTGACCTGTTATTCAAGGTCAAATAAGGCCAAACTTTTATAAAATGTCTTTTATCTTTAAAGCTATGCTTATAATTCTACTGCCTTTGTTTGTATTTGCAAGATTTAGGAAATGATACTGGTATATGGGGATTATAAATATCACATTATAGTTTGCATCCAAATATCATGCCACATTTGATCTCTGATCTCACTTTTCCATTTCACATCTGCCTTACTTTCAAACTGACCCTAAAATGTGTTCTATTTTTAAAGAGCTGCTGGGTTAGTTAGAAATATACTGTAATTAATATTATATAATAAGCTGAAGTTATTCATGTCCAGTTGTTTACAAAGTCAGTACCTTTTATCCATTACCTACTCGTATATAATGTTTGTGTAATCAAAGTAAACATCTGTGATTCTACCCTTATCTGATTTTTACTGCACTACAAACTTCTTAAAGTATATTTACAAAGAACAAAGAAAACAAAATGACTATATAAAAAATACAATACATTCCCTTAAAAGTAAATACTGCCCAGAGACTGAGCTGCCTTGGCGGAGGTTTGCGGTCTTGGAGTGCTTCTTTTTAAATTCTTGTGTTTATGGGAGGCCGTTTTTTTTTTTTAATGTATTACAGTTACACGTTTATTCTGTGCTTGTTTGATCAGTTTTTATGTGTCCATTGTAAATGTCCATCACAGTTTAAAGAATCACTTTCAGCTTTGGGGGTTTTTACAATCCATAGCTATGAACTTAAGTTTTTGGTGAGGGATTGTTACAGACATGTTAGGTACAAGTCAAAATGAGTGCTTAACTCTTACCGGATTGGACTTTATTGTAGTAAGGTAGGTAGAGGTACAGTGATTAATTTCAATGGGTTTTTATAACCCATTGAAAAGATGACTTACATTTTGAAAGCAAGTTGTAATAAGTAGGAATAATCGTTAAAAATATACATTACATCACAGCTGCTAGTTTTAAGCTGTCTGCAGGCATATACTTGTGTACTTGGATCCTTGCATGCAGGCGCATGATTCAAACATGTAACCTTTTTTAGTAACACACTGTTGTCTTGCTCCTATTATCTTCAGTTATATATATATATATATATAGTGATGATATAACTGATTTGTGATATCATTTCACACACTTTTTTATCCTGACATTGTATTTTGCAAACAAGTACATGAACTGAAACACCACAGGGCATTTACAAATCAGGCTAAAAATCCTTACAAACTCTATTATCTGTAATTTATGATGTCTTTTTTTCTCACTCCTGCAGTTCCCCATGTGCAACACTGTGAGGTTATCACCAAAGACTTAACAAATGATGTGCTTGTGTTTGTATGAATGTATTGATCAGCGCTCTATTTGGGCAGATATCTTTCTTTATTTAGGACGGCAGGCTTGCAGGCAGGAACACTGTCTCTCTTCTTCATGCCATGTCTTCTGTTTTTTGCCTCACTGGCTTTCCTAACTGCCTCGCTTTATTGAATAAATTCAGGCTGTCACTTCCCATGCTGGTGGAATAACTCAAACACAGCATATAATAATACAGGAAAAGTAGGATAAAATAATCTTGTCATGGCTGTAAAAGTGATTGCTTGAAGCCATAGTCAGCAATCAATACACTAATTCCATAATTTATACTTGCAGCAATTGAGGAGGAAGGAAGCTCTGATATGGTATTTCTTGGCTCACTGACCAACTTTGACCTTCAGTAGAAGTGAAGAGTGGGATTATTGTGTTGTTCGGCTCAAAGAAATCACCTACAAGTGTTGAGAGGCAAGGTCTGACATTTTATGTTCAGGACCAAAACCTAAACTGATTAATTCTTGGTAAGCACCAGCTCTTGAGCTTTCACTATCTTTATGACAGCAAATCCCTGACACTCAGCTGACAGAGTGAAACGTAAAAGCTGGCCAGTGATTTTCTCTAACTTATTTCTTTTATCCTTTCTTTTTATGGAAGGGGAAGTACCTTTCTTTCCCTCCCTGGAGCACGAAGATTTTTCACCAAAGCAGAAACTCATTATCAGTTCCTCATTCTGTCTGCTTCACTTTTCAGAGGTTGCCTTTCATATGCTACTTCAGTTTCCATTAATTATGTCTTTTTATGGGTCATTTCAGCTCCCACTTTATGGCTAAGACTGCATGCAGACAGCGCCCAAATCTATCTTGCAGCAAACTACGTGAATGTGGTGTTTATGTGTGTTTGTTCAGGAATGTTTCAACAGATCCCTCCTCAGGAGCAAACAGCGCTGCTGCTGTTACTAGGAGGACGAGCCCCACATAAAATCCATGAGGAGCAGAAAACCGGAAGGCATCAGAAGTTTCTCTGAAAAGAAGAAATTGATTGCAATTAGCAGAGAGATTTTTTCAAGTGTTTTTCTCCCCCCTCCAGTGATGCTAATAACTTAATGATCCCCCCCAAAAAAATGCATGCAATTTTCCCCGATTAGATTTAACCATATTGTATACTTATGTGCTACAGATTTCCAATCACTGAAGGTCTGATTGTGCGTCACTCATTGTATAGTAAATAATGGCGTCAACAGCCATAAAAATACCACAGCTATTCTAAAAGACTTGCCATCAAACCGGGGCTAAATGTGATACATGAGTTGTAAGATCTTATAGCCTTGTTAAACTTAAGTCAAACTTTTCTGTTACTGTGAGCGTCTCAGGTTTTTCTTTGTGTCATGCAAAAGATACTATAATTACCAGTCACATTAGTGTAGCAGGTACTATTTCCACTGGCTCTGAGTCTCTGTGTGGGTGTCATTATGGCAAAATGTGGTCCTGGAGGCAGCTGCTGTGGGAACAACCTCAAAGAAGCTTTTGAGTGCTTTGGGAGGTGTTTATGCCTGTCTGCAGACTGTCTGTGGAGTACTCGTGAGTACTGAGTACTCATGTAATATTGTAGTATTGTCTTCTAAGTGCTAATAGGTCAAAATGTCAGCAAGCTGATAGAAGTGACAATACATTGTGGAAAATCCTTTGATAAATGCAACCAAGTGTGGTGACAGAATTTGTGTTTTTAATTTAGTTTTTTCTGCCAGTTTGTGACAGCAAGCATTGTATAATGATTATTTAATAGAAAGACCTAGGTATGGGCAGCTGGCTTAAACTCACAAACAAATATTGCATTTATTAGTTAGAATAGCAAATAACTTTTCCAGTTCCTCTAATTGTTTAATGAATAACAGTCACCATTTAAATGCAGGGGGTCACTGGGAGGCTGTATATCCCCGCAAACACAGGGTGAGAGGCAGGGCAAATCTTTGACAGGTCGCCAGTCCATCACGGGCCTGATGCAGACACCGACAGGGCTGACATTCACGCTCACACTCACACCAAGGGCCAATTTGGAATTGCCAGTTAACCTAATACACTTGTTATTAGACTGTAGGAGGAAAAAAGAGCCCCAGTAAAAAAAGAAACCATGGGACCAGGGAAAACAGGCACACTCCATATAGAAAAGCCCCAGGAAGGTTTGGATCTTGCATGCTATGAGGCAGCAATGCTAACCACTGCACCACCAAGCCACCATGAAAAAAATCCTACATCTTTAGAATCAGCCCTAGTAATTTCAACTCCAGTGATAGCCCTTCCCTGCCAAACCAGACCTCAAGCCAATATTCTAACCCAGTGAGACCCAATTATAAAGCCCTACAAACAGTGACTGTGCAGTCTGTAAGCACTGTAGGTAGATCGAGGTAGTCTAACTCAGCAGGGGGCAGTGGCCCATAAGACCCCTGCCAAGCTATTGAGAGCAGAAGGAACTTTGAGTGTCATAATGATCACTAAATGTCTCTGATGTTCAGTTACAGCAGGAGATGGGCAAGGAGGTACATGACCTTTGGTAGACTGACCTACTGGCTGACTCCTCAGGAGGTGCTATAAAACAAGAATCAACATTAAAAAAAGAAAAGAGCAAAAAAAATGACTTGTTTATACAGTATGAGTACATTTTAAAGATGTATGCATATGCTTTGTTGATTTACCGCCCATATGTGTGCATCTAAGCATAAGACCATAAAGTGTGTGTGTGTGTGTGTGTGTGTGTGTGTGTGTGTGTGTGTGTGTGTGTGTGTGTGTGTGTGTGTGTGTGTGTGTGTGTGTGTGTGTTTTGGACAAAGTGGCGTGACAGTGGAGTGGAGTAAAAGGGGAGGGGTGTGACAGACAGAGATCTCACCTCACACTTCACATCCCAAATAGATTAAAGGAATTTTTCCTTCAGATTCTGGCTTTCCCACTGCTGCCTGCAGCAGAATGAGCACTTGTGAGGATAATTAAAAATGATGATACAGAATGACAGAGACATGATTTCTGCCTGCAGCAAGAGGTCTCCGAAGACAGTCTAACCAAACTGTCATGCCACCACTGTTCTGTTTTACATGACTGTTTCACCTTACTAAATTGATCGCAAGTAAACACTCTATTGAATTAAAGTGTGATTAACAATGGTGACTCAAGGTTACTTTCTATTGATGGAACTACCCCATCATGGTCCTTTATCATGGTTAGATTGAGGTGAGTCATGTTTTTAGACTATTATAGATTTTGTACCCTTTTTTTAAAAAAAAAAAAAGAAAGAAAAGAAATCACCACCTTAGAAAGAACAGACACAAGACTTTTTAGTCGTTATGTATATTTTAACCCCAACAAATTTAGCATTTATGAGCAGTGCTGTATATAACACTTAACAGTTTCTCCTTCACGGGAGGATGGGAAAAAAAAAATCTAAATAATAAATACTTACAGTTACTTTAAAATGTGTACAGCTTTCATTAAGAGAGGTTAAAAGTAAACAGAAATTATGTTACAAATGTATTCTTACCATCTAAAATGGTTTTTAAAATGCCATTTTTCTATTGGGATTACACGAACAACTTTTGATTTTAAAGAAATGTCTAAATATCATTACAGGAATCTGTGTAGCTCCACTTTTTCCACTTGTACACAGGTGAGACGATAATGTCAAACTAATTATCTCAGTGAAGAGTATGAAAATGGGAGAGAGCTCAGCTTTTGATTATTCATGAGTTTTGAAAGTTTCATAATATCCAAACGCTTTAATTTGGAAGAAAATGTTGGCTTGACTATTTAAAAATTAATTATCGTGCCTAATACACAATTAAGAGTAAGTTTTCCCTTTGTAAATAGATTACTTGCATCTGAGGTTACTGAACTTGTTCAGCATGTGTTGTGCTGGCCAAGTATCAGAGTCGTTTGATTACTCACATCACACGTCATTTTTAGTTGTGGTTTATTTGAAGGCGTCAACAGCTGTCAATCAGAACAGCAAGGAGATGAAGGGCTAGGGGGGATGGTAAAGCACTAAACCCCCACTAGGGTCCTTCTAAGGATAAATATTGATTGCGGACAGTTTTAATTACTTTCCTAAATTGAGCAATTTTGGTTTTCCCAGTTGGCGCCCTGTGAAAAATCCATGTAAGGCTCTACATTGAAAGAGAAGGAAAGGGAGAGTTGGCGCACCATAAATCACTGCAGATACATAATTCATTGGAAGCATGTGAAAAGGACAAGACAAGATGCTTTGGATCATTGAAAACAGCATCTCCACTGGTCTTTTCATGTAGTCAATCTCCCTCTTTGTTTGCTTTGCCCTCAGAAATTCGTTACCTTACTCGACTTGCAGTCTCATCCAAATGATGCTGAATGGTGAAGGTGATTCCTTTCAGTTTATTCTAGTGTTCTACTTTCAGTTTTGACCCACTTGAACAGAGTCTTGATACTTGAACAGAGCAAATGACAATGTTTAATTAAACATGAAAAATGATTCACTGCTGTGATGTTGGCTAGTATTTCTGACATTCACGTGTCCGTTCATCTTTTGAAAGGCATTAAAGGCAAAAAGCCCCAAAAGTAACTTAAATCCAAAATCCACAAATGTCAGCTTCATGTGGCCCTGAAGAAAACGTCCACTGTTCTCAGTGCATGATATGGACTGATATGGGTGACATCACAGTAACTACATCTACCTTTTATTCTGTGTATAAGAGAAACTAAAAACACATTACATGCCAAACATGGCAAAAAAACCCAGAAGGATGTCTTCATCAATGTAGATAACCCACTAGCTACTAACTTAGAGGTAAAATGCAAAGAGTAAGTGAGCCTCTGAACCATTTTTCATTCAGAACTCCTTTTTCATGTCTCTTTTAAATAATGTAGAGAGAAATTGGTTTGGTAACTTGCGCATATAATGATATGCTGCTTAGCCACATGTAGCTGGTAATGCCTGGTTATTGCATGCTGGTTCAGTGAAAGCTGTAATGTTTAAAGTTCAAGTAAAGAATGAACTGGAATAATAGTACAGAATTATAGTGCTTTCAATGGATCACACCTTCTATGCAGTCCATTTTTAAATGCAATTGTGGACTTGTCATTTATGTTTTGAAAATTAGAAGTAGCAACTTTGCTGTGTCACAACAGCCCGTAAATGGCAGCATCCACTCCTTCCTCAGGGGTGCAGGTTCACTTTGGCTTGCCTGTGGGAGAGGCAGCACAGCTTCCTGCTGCTCATCTGTCCCAAATTCACTCAGCCAGACCTGCTCCCCTGATACCCAACTCTACATAATACAAAACAGATTTGTCACTGGAAATAACATGTTTGGGGTTTCTGAGCAAGGCGTTACACTAGTCTATTTTAAAGACCCCTTTGCTGACCTGTGCATAGAGTCATAGGAAGAAGAATTTTTCCACTCTGTTCATCAGAGATTCTACTAATAATTGGCTTCGACGGTGGAAAGTGGCTGGCTCGAGCACTGACCTCAATCTAAAGGGTTGTGCTGTTGTAATCAGAGGTGAGTCTGGTCAGCTGTGTTATACCAGCCCGTTGTCTGTCCATAACACAATGCCAGCTGGGGAATGCATACAAAGTGAAGCATTAAATGTAAATACTCCAAGTGTAGGGTCTCAGTCCCTGGGGAGCTTGTAGAACTCTTTTAGGTCGATGTGGTTTATTCACTGAAAATACAGTATCACACTTTGTTTTCAGTGGAAACTCATGAAATTATGTTAAAAAAATATACAAAGCTGATACTGCACATGCCGTAAGTCTATTTGTTCTCAGTACGGGATGCCTGCTGTCCATCATGCCTTTTTCTTTATCAGCAGAATACTGCAAACAAAAGGAGAGGAATCTTGAATGGTGTGCGTTGCACTCGCTTATTGTTATTTGACGTGTCTGTTGTTTTATGGTATCTGGCCTTTTTCACATTGTTATTCATGTGAGTGGATCAGCATATATAAAGTACATCAATAGTGTAAACACTTTGCGTAACCCTGCAGATGATGAGGGCTGTTCTTAAACAAACTCAAATGAATAAATAATATGTCAAAGAAGCGCTTATTCTCAAATCCACAAATTACTTCTGTAAGCTTTCCAGGCCCTCCATGACATCGGTGTGAGTGAGAGTCCCACCTGTGATTACGTCCTTCTACTTCTTATGCACCAGACTGACAAGCCCATGTTGGAGAGAGGTGTGAGGGGGGGAGGTGGAGGGGTAGACAAGCGCCCCTCGCTCTTGAGTGCTAATGGATGATTGGAGGCAGGATAGGAAGCTTCAGTTCTCTCTTTTATCCTGGCCTGCTTTGACCCTGAGAGCCAGCAGTAATCGGTCCGGCAGAGGGGGTAATCATTCCCCGCGTGCAGACTCTGATAAGTTGGAACACCTTCCCTAAGCAGCGGAGGGAGCTCCCGCGGCCTCCCTGGTTATCGCTGTCCCCGGCACACCTTCAAGAGGCTGCGTTGCCTCCTCTCCCAGCCTCAAAGGCTCCATCAACGGCAGCTCTCTAGCTCGCTTTCATCTGACAGAGCACATAAGCCGGTGAAAGGGAGGAAAAATAAACTGGGTTCTATCTCTCAAATTGTGATCTTATGAATTCGATTTGGTCACTTTTAAAATGTAACCGCACAATTTGTTATTTTCCCCTGTTTCCCTTTCTCTGTTAATATCTGTGGCGATAAATTGGTTCAGTTGACAGGCTCGTTTTTTTTTTTTTTTTTTTCCCTCATTGTGTGCCTCTGTATTTGAGATAAGGTAGCAAACTGTGGTCACCTGAATCGGCTGAGAACTTCTCTGAGGCTTGAATGCTCTTGCTCAACACTTTCATGTAAGCCACTGTGAAAATTGTTTGGCTTATTTTGTTGAGGAAAATCCCCGTGTTTTGCTTGATTACATTTTGTTATGGTTTTCCTCCCATTTTTCAGAGAACTTCTTAAGCCTGCTGAGATTACTGTTTAATAGGGATGATATTGTGCTGGCTTTATTGGCTATTTGCAGCTGCACCGCCGGTTCATTTAATAGCCCCGCCGGTTGTTAAAGGGATTACACAGCTGCCACACTCTAGAGTCTACAGTGGGCCTCTGGTGGAAAAAAAAGAGAGTACTGCCTGAAAGGGAAGACAGAAGGAAAAATAATTTTCTATAGTTTTTCAGGAACATGTGATCAGATATGCAAAGTTTGCCTGCCACATTCAAATTACCTGTTCGCCCCTTTGTGATCTGGCTCTGATGATTTCCCTTTCCATATCAAAGTGACCTTTAGAAAGCCAGAGGCTCTACCCACCATTGATTAAATAAATTGATCGCCATACATTCAAAGGATATTAATTAGACATGGAAAACAAGTGAATGAACACAAATAGCTTTCAGCTTAAATGCAACAGCAAATAAAACATTGAGGGAAATTTGTGGAAGCCCAATAACACATATGGAGCATAAGTCCGTTAATGTACTCATGAACTGAAAAAGCGCAATCAGAAATTTAAACCAATGCAAAATTTTAAAAAGTGTGCCAAAAACTATTAATTATCAATTATTAAATCCTCCTGCCTGTCAGCTAATTCTTCTGAGTTTTAATTTATTCTCATTACTTTTTCAAGGTAGACCAAATTAGTGTTATTAATTATACGTTGTAGTTTCAGGATCAATATGTAACATGACTGAATCTGTCATCTTTGAACAGGACACATGCAGAGATGTCGTACTTTAGCGGCCTGTGACTTATCCATGTCAGTGGCAGCTGCCAAATAGGTTTCAATTGAGAGGGCAGAGTCATACAATTTGTGCCAAAGCTAACAGCTGTTAACTACACAACCTTTGGGCTATGAACTGCAGCTCTGTCCATTGTCAGTCTTTCCAGAGTTAAATATTCCAGGAGGAATTTGTTTCAACAAGGCCATACATAACGGGTGAAAACCCTTTACACCAATATTGCTCTCAAAATTGGCAGCATGAGAAGGAGGGACATGAGGGATGCTTGAGAGTGGTAACCTATCCCTCTCAGCCCCCTGGGAGCCACTTGGCCAGCTTTCATCCACATAATTATAATAAATTTGACATTTCATAGATAATATTGATTTCTTTATTTTAGCATTTCACCATAGGTGACAGTCTAGTGTCAAGAATGAAATTTCTATTGATCTTCTACGCATTAATCCCTCATGTGTATGTGATCATTTTTATAAGACCTTTTACTGCACATAAATCAATATTTCATATTTCCAGCCATGCCAGAGGAGATGTCATATTTGTAAACTGTGTCTTGACACTAGCAATTCCTTTCTTGTTCAGCTGCAACTGTGCAAGACCAGTCAATTTGGGGTGGTGGGAGCAGGGGCACAAGGGAGGAGGGGAGGAGGACAAGGGAAGAGAATTTGCAGTCTGTGGCTTTGGTCTAGTTGTAAAGAGCCAATCCCCTACATGAGAGACATACTGCAGCATTGGTGATGAAATATAATTTATAATTAATTAGCCTGCAAAGTGGTAAACTGGTGATTACTGATTATCTCAGTGTTAGTCTGCACAGTTATCAAATTCCAGGCCATATTTATATGTATATATATTTTTTATACATATAAAATCAGTGTGTAATTAAAAATAGAGATACAGATTTTTTTTTTAAGCAGAAATTTGCTTGTGCAACACGCAGGAAGTGTCAGAATGTGTGGACTTGCTTTCCGAGATGATTTAAAATAGAATATCTTCGCATGCAGGAATGTTGCTCTCAGCTGCAATATAACATGACAATAGCCATGGAGAATGCACAACTGTTTGGTAAAAAATATGATCACCTGAACGGTACAGACACCTGACCTTTTCTCAGTCTCCCTTAACATGTCCCTTCCATACAATCAGTGTGAGAGCGCTGTGCAAGAAAGGCCAGTCCATTAAGAGAATATGCTAATTTTGCCATCCGCTCCTAATTGATGCCATTTTACCAAGTAAACAAGACTTCTGTCTACAATGGATGTGTTTCTGCCAGTTAAAAGGATATTTCAGATCGGCTTTTTCCTGTAATTTTCTCTCTGAGAGCTATTGGTGTGCCATTATTGCAAATTATAAGTCTCTCCTTTTGAAGAGAGGTGCTATTCTTGCTGTTTTTTCCCCTCCTTAAAGGCCATCCACTATTTTTTATCAGTCACTGGAGAATCTTCATTCACGTGAAAAGGTGTCAGTGCCCGACTGTTTGAGCATGATGACAGACACCCGGTAGAAGTGTGAGTGACTGCCTGACACCATAGAGGTTTGTCAATGATGTCAGCGGCACTCTAGCAGCTAACACAGTATTGTCCCAGACACTCTACAGGACAGCACCATAATATGGGATGTGGAGAGGGCGTGATGTGTTATCTTCACAACCTCTGTCCCATCCTTCAGTCTTTACCACAGGCCATGACTGAAGGTCTATGAGGCTCCCCGATGCGCTGGGTTGCCTATATTCATCTTCCCTGTCAGCCATGTAATGCTATATGAGCTTGTTCCTCCATTCAAGTAATGTTGATGAATTTGCTGTCCAAATGTCTTTCACTCTACTTTGTTGAAACAGCGGGATAGACCCATCACAATGTACCTTTGGGTCTGACCATAAACGATCATTTCTCCCCTTCTGCCAAATTGTTCTTTAGCAAAAAGGCTATCAACGTGTGTGTGTGTGTGTGTGTGTGTGTGTGTGTGTGTGTGTGTGTGTGTGTGTGTGTGTGTGTGTGTGTGTGTGTGTGTGTGTGTCTGTGTGTATGGGAGGGGGTGCGTGGCTGGGCAGGCGAGGTTGACTGGCACTCAGTGCTAAACTGTCTCTCTAAGGAAAGGGCTGTTTAAAAGGCAGGAGCTGGCGGCGGAGCAGACCTCTCAGCTCCCTGTCTAAATACTGCCTCTGTGTGACTGACAGCAAGGCAACAGCGTGCTGGCATTCTCCTTTCAGCCACTCAGCAACGCTTTAACAAAAACCACAGGATTTAACATAAAACCCAGAGTGTCACCTAATGCTGCATTTCTGCCTCACAGTTACTTAATTATTTAACATGACAAGATTTCCTTTTGTTGTTACTGTTATACATTGATATCCCCTCTTGCATTAAGTGGTAATATATGAATTTATTAGGATCATTTGAATAACAATTATTTTCTGCTACGCGTAACCGCAAAATACATATCCTCGACAAGATACTGATATTTTTCTGTTCCTAAAACTCTTCCTTTGTCTTTTGAATTCTGCTACTTGGAAGCGATACGAGTGTCCTTCCTCTTTGATTTATTGTTATTTGTTTAGAAATTGACCTTTTTAAATTAAATTTTAAAATATATAAAATGTTATTTTCCCATACAAGGAGACAAACAAGAGTCATCAACAGGCAAAAAGAAGACATTGTAAATGTTGCAAAAGCTTAATAGCACAAAATTAACAATCTATGTGGTTTTGTTGGATTCAATTAGAGGAATATCTTGCTATTTCATGATGCACTTAGGAATGACAAAGCACAGATATAAGTATTGATTTTTTTGTGCTTGTAACCAGATAAACAATATGTATATGTATGTATTTGCAGGGCAAATTGAATCAAAATGCACATATTACATTGAGGGCCCCGGAATACTGACAGCAATTGAATTTGTCAGTCAAGAATTTAGTTAAAGAGTTAAAGACCTTTGATCTACCGGTGGGCAAAATGATTCAACCATCCAGAGTATTAGGGATATTTATGGCATCTGCCTTGTGCTGCTGTTGTTACTGCTTATACGCATTTTTTTTTTTTTTTTTTTTTTTTTAAACGTGCAATAGTGTGCTCTGCAGTACTGGATTTGTATTAGCTGTTTCTTTTATGCATGCTTGAATCTTTTTATTTGGTGTGCAAGTGAATGTTTATATGCATGCTGGTCTGTGTCAACAGAAAACAAATCCTGTGCATGCAGCCAGAGTACAGTATGTGTGACTGCGTGCATGTGGGGTGGTTCAAGTGTGAAAGGGATTGTCTGCAAGTGGCAGAGAGTTAGCAATGAGAACGATAGCTATGTTTGTGGATTAATAACTATTAATTCTCCTTTTGACTGTAATTGATGCTTAAATCTCCTCTCCCCTCCTCCTCTCAGCAGACCTCTTGTCCCCCCGTCAGTTCTGTCCTTCTAATAAGGGCATTATTCCAAGGGATTTCATGCATTCTGATAAATCAAATTAGAAGGCCAGTGACTTAGATAGATTGCAGCAAGTAATTAGAGAATCCTCGATGCCTTCCGCACTGCCACTCATTTACAAGAGTCTTTGTTATCTACCTATCTGGGCGCAGCGTGAGCCGGTGTGTGTTTGCATCACTTCTCCCTCTTAAAATTCCTTCCTTATGTCACTGGAGAGACAGATCCCAGACCATATCTTGTCACCCAGGCTAGCACACCGCACATCGGACAGCACAGTGGGACAGCCATTAATTGGAGCAACTTGGGTTGGTAAGTACCCACGTGTGTGTCAGTGACATGCAAGAACAAGGAGATGGGTTGACACATGGAGACAGGGGACAACCTGGGCTGGGTTGCACACCCTCCCCCGCTCACCCACCCCAAACCCCACCCGTCACAACCCACCTACACACACATACACACACACACCTCCCCGTGCCCCCTCCTTTGCCCCCCGCCCTCACTCCTTGCCCTCTAGAAACAACACCATGTTCTTAATACTAAGTCAGTGGTCACTATCCATGTCAGCTGAGCAGTCTTGTTCACATACCACAATGCTGTGTGTGTGTGTGTGTGTGTGTGTGTGTGTGTGTGTGTGTGTGTGTGTGTGTGTGTGTGTGTGTGTGTGTGTGTGTGTGTGTGTGTGTTTGAAATTTGCTCATTTGCGAGTAGCACTAATACATTAATTTTTTCAGATTTTTTTTAGACCATTGCGGGAATAAAACTGCACCTGAGCACAATCTCAAAGTATTTATACATTAATTACTGCTAATTTCATTTTATTTTAACTATGATTTCAAAAACTACATAACATATTCAGGACATGACTTTTACTTGTAATTGATGGTTTATCTACTGTGGTATTACTTTTACCGAGATAATCTAATTTTTTAATCCACCACTGTTTGAAATTAACAAGAACTACGGTCAAACCAAAAGAGAAATCACTCCACAGGCAGGACCATCTGTGTACCTTACAATCATATTAAGGTCCAAAATCCTTACAGCTGCACTTCCTTCTGATCTACCATATCTTCTCTATGGCATTTTTCTTTCTATTCTTTTTTCACTCCCCCTGCATCACTTTCACAAAGCAGTCTGACAGAGTTCACTTTTCTCCTTTAAGAGGATGAATGACGATAAAAAGCAAAAGCAAAACGGAGCACAAGAGGCATCGCTTGCTTTGATTCATGATGGCTGGGAATCTGGTGCTTCTGTGCAGCCTGCCTGTTTGGCTACTTGCTCGCCTGCCCGCCTGCTCCTTCCCAAGTGCTCTAATGGAGAATCGTAGTCTGCTCACAGTGACACCGTCAAGCCATCAAGAATGGCTGATTATGGTGCTAAATATTGATCTCTGCCTCACATGTGTCAAAATTCCCCCCACCCTTTAATTAGAATTTCCCCTCCGTGCCATACAGGAACTAACCGAATATATTAGAGGACTTCATGAGGAGGAGGGGAGTGCAGCAAACGGGGCATAATTGTGACCTCTTGTCTTCCCTCTTCTCTCCTGAGTTTTGAGATGACTCCCAACTGTCCGTCTAATGCTCCCGGCCTCTGTGATAATCAGACTTATTTTCCTCATCTTATCACAGGATGATCCGCCGGGCTGTTCTGTTCTACAGTCCCCTTTCCTCTCTCGTCCCTTTTCTCACTCCCTCTCCCTTTCTCACTCACTCCTACCTTACCATTCTTTTTTTCTTAATTTTACATGGACTGTTAGAGAACTCATTAATAATATAATATAATATAATATAATATAATATAATATAATATAATATAATATAATATAATATAATAAATATAATATAATATAATATAATATAATATAATATAATATAAACAGTTATAAAGCAGCAGCATTATATATATATATATATATATATATATATATATATATATATATATATATATATATATATATATATATATATATATATATATATATATATATATATATAAAATAAAGTTTTCTAGTGTCAATGCATGCATAGTTTAAAGCCTGCAGCATGCTTCACAAAAGGTGGTACAGTAGTATGTTGCCCATTTTTTAACAACACTCTAAGTGTTTAGGAGCTGAACACACCAATTGCAGTAATTTTATTAACCAAAATATTTTCCCATTCTTATTTGATATGTGATTTTGGCTGCTCAACATTTTGGGTGCTGTCTGTGTCTCACTATTTGTTTCATAATGTGCTGAACGTTGCTCAGACCTATGCTTTTGTAATACGTGCAGAATGTGGTTTGACCTTGTCAGGGTGGCAAATGTTGGTATATCTTTCAGCATTAAAGGTACCTTCGCAGCTGTGCACGTTATCCACCATGTGCACCAATGCACTTCTGTACCATCACAGATGGTGACATTTGAACTGTGTGCTGATTACGAGCCAGATAGTCCCTTTCCTTTTTAGCCTGGAGGACACAGTGTCTGATTTCTTAAAATAGTTTCAAATTTTGATTCATCAGGCCATAGTTTACAATTTTGCTTCAGTCCATATTAAATAAGTTTGTGCCCAGAGAAGCTGGCACCACTCATGGGTCTTGTTTATATATGTTTTACTTTTCCTTATGTATAGAGTTTGAATTTGTGGATACAGTGACAAACTGTATCACTATGATTTTCTCATGTGTTCCTGATTCCATACAGTGATTTCCAGAGCTGTCTGTTTTAAATGCAGTGCTGCCTGAAGGCCTGAAAATCACAGTCATTCAGCTGGTTTTCAGCTTAGGTCTTGCATATAGTAATTCTGGTATTCTTTGAATCAGTGCTATTGCGTACCATACATTACAAAAATCACCACACTTTGGTGTTTAGGTTGAGAAATGTTATTATTTACTTACGTAGTCTTTTCCTTCTTAATTTCAAGCAGGAAGGGAATGAAGCCCATGTGGAAGTGCCAAAAATTGAAGCTCTCAAGTGGCCACTTGAGACTGGCTCCAAAAGCCAATCAATCAATGCAAATTACAGCAGATAGAACATGTTTACAATACAGCCTGGTGCATCGTGGTACAAAACAAAATGACTTTGGTATCTGTAGCTAATTTTCTTCATTTTTTAACAACTGAGTGATTAATTTTTTTAATAGCTCACACTTTAAAAACTTAATAAGGTTTTTGTGACTGAATGGTGGATACTGACAAAGGCAGCTGTAGCTGTTAGCTGTGTGCTAGGCCTCATCTACGCTAATTTCAGTCACAGAACTGAGCCTTGTGGCTGTGTTTTTGGTAGTGATGCATTTTTGGAGCATTTTTAATAGAGGTATATGGCAAAAAATTTACTGTGCAAATAATTGTACCAAAAATTAGCCCAAGATGTCATTGCTCCAGTTTTGGTGAGTGAAATTTTAGTTTTTATTATTATCTGCTATCTGTATCTTTGATGTACAATTTTTTGATGAAGCTCATCAAATGTATTAGCATTAACTGATAATGTAGCACCCCACCCCCTTGTATTCATCAGTTCTGGCCCCAAAATGCTAACATGGCACAGACCATGATGCTAATGCTGAGGTTTCAAAAGAAGGGTTTACACACCAGTCAGTGACATCACAATGGCTACGTGGTGTCTATGAGCTTTCACAGAGTGGCCAACTCCTCCCCATCTTTACTTATAGAAGACTCAACCTCTCTAGAACACTCTTTTTATACCTAATTCAAATGCTTTTGACTGAACTGTCAAAAGCATTATACAATTTCCCAGTGTATTTGTAGCCGACGCCCCAACTTTTTTACTAAATTGTCATCTATGACAATCCAAACCCTAACACTAACCCCAGGCAATCAGAGTATGTAATTTTTTGTTTTAATAAATTGTTCTCCCATGTCTTGTCAAAAAAGGAACAAAGACAATAATGATTCTAACTGACAAACAGCAAAAACTCTTCATGTTTTACCTTTCTTCAAAACAAAGTGTTAGGGTAGAGTTAGGGTCAGGGTTACCACCCATGATGACTTGGACCCTAAAATGTTAAAAACCTGCTGATAGGGATTAGGCTTCAGGTGTTATCAAATTAAAAATGAGACATTTCTTGGTTTCAATCATTACATGTAGTTTTTATTCAAATTTTACACTGTATCCCAACTTTTTTGGAAACATAGCTTTATAAGCACATCGTCATCGTAATTGACTTAAGAAAATGTGGCGGTATGTGGTGTTGTATTTGTATACCATTTTCAAACTCATGAGGACATGTCTAAATTGATGCAGAAGAATTAGAAGTATGCACTGCAAAGGTTCTTCCTCTCTGGCACCAATACATGATCCAAGATACAAGTCAGCAGTCAATGGTTTGGTCAGATATTTAAGTGGCTAATGTTGTCTTGAGTCTCAACAGATATGAGTTTGGTAATTTCGTGTGTGTGTTTCTGCTGTTTAGTATTAATTAAATGTAGTAGGAAGCAATTCTGTCAATTTTATTTCACCCTGCAGTGTTGCTCTTAAAGGCAAGCCCATGGACACTATGTCACAGCAAAACAGTGGTTATGCACTATTAGTAGAAGAAATAGACATAAAAGAAGCTTTGAGATATTTTTTGTCCTTAGAAATATCTCTCCGCTATTGCTTCTAAGCATGTATTTCTGGTGCTGTAAGACTTTGCTTATTTTCTATTTTCTATTTATATTTGTCCTTTATACATACTCGTGCATTCAGTACTTTTGCTGCTCAATATTATATCAATATTGTCACTGGTTTCCTGGATTTTAAAGCACAAACATGCTACATTCTTCTACAACCTTGTTCATTTTTTTTAATTCATCTTTCCCTCTTTCCTGGCTCTTTTCTCCCTCAATCCATTGTCCCCCTCCTCTCCTCACTCTCTCGCTCTCATTCACTCGCTCGGTTAGGAGGCACTGGTCGTTATTATAGGACGCTGGCGAGCTTGCCGTCAGTTGCATTCTGGCGAGAGTCAAGTGCCACAAGGTGCCTTTTTCTATTTGTTTGTTTCATGCAACACTGCACCAGCCACTGACCTGTGGTATCCATGTCGTGCAAGAGGGAGTCAGGTTCATCCAATCAAAAGCAGGCTGAAATTAACACTGATCTTTCCATTATTGAAGAGAGACTGTGGCAAAAGGCAATTTAATGACTATAGGGTGACTTTTTTTTTAAAACTTTTTATTTGTATTATATATTTTCTTCTCTTTACATTTTAGATGTCTGTTTCTTTACAGCTGGTTTGTGTTACACACAACAAAACTGGGGTTTAAATTCACCATTTACCTTCTTACTAATTGTAGCCTAAAATGTTCACCGTCAAAACAAAATTTTTGAGATTTAATCTTGAAGTGTGATATCACAGATTTTGTCTCACTGTGAATTCAATCTGATTCCCTGCAATTCAGTACATGCAATATTCATAGTTGATCCACTGACTGCTATTCAAGCGGGAACTATTTGAAGAGGGAAAGTTCATGTGCATTTTTGATGGATTGTGCATGTCTTCCCCTACTCTATATGGATAGAGCGCCTGTTTGAAGGTCAGTGATTCTCTTCAGTCAGAGTCTTCCCTCTACACTTCTTTTTTGGGGGAAAGAATATCTCAAGTCTTCACTCCATATTTTTCAAGTGCTTCTAGGATGACTAGGTTGGATGACCTTGGATCCTGGTGGAGATGAATCTCTTTGAGCCTCCCCTCTCTGCTTTTCTTGAAGAACTCTGTCATGAAGAAAGACAATGACCTTCTGCTGTAAGACTTTTCATGTAAAATATCCACTTTTTTCCAGCTCTGAACCTTTTCATATCTTTGATACTTTGAGTGTTTCTTGCTGTACATTTTGAAGTGCAGTTTCCTTTAACATCCATCAATATTCTTAATACCTTCTATTTATTTGTCCTATTTTTACCTTAAATTACTTCTTTCAGTTTTCCAATCAATATATTCAAAGGAATGGGGTGGGGATTTTTTTTTTTTAAATGGTACATTTATGTGTGTGTGTGTGTGTGTGTGTGTGTGTGTGTGTGTGTGTGTGTGTGTGTGTGTGTGTGTGTGTGTGTGTGTGTGTGTGTGTGTGTGCCTTTTGCATGTAGGTACAAGGGGCTGAACAAGGGTTGAGTAGATCTTGAGAGCTGGCAGGTGCATTATTGCAGCAGGCTGTGCCTAGCTTGACATGTGTGTTCCTAATCTGCGAGTGATATGACAAAGCTGTGTGGGGGCCTGGGCTGGATCTCTTCTGTCTGTTGTGACAAACACACACACACACACACATGCACGCACATACACACACACACACACACCATGGCCTCGCCTCGCCTTCCCTTCTGTCCAACACACATCATATTCCCCTCTTGACCCTTTAAGAGTACCCCACTCGGTCTACTTGCAGTTTCTCACAATAGTTGTGTACTTAATACGTTCTGTGGGAGATTTGTAAAACCATTAGTGCATCAGTTTATGTTGTGATTACATGCATATAATGTATGCATTCAAGAACAAAAGCAGAGGCCTCAGATCCCCATATAACATGCATCAAAGTGTGAGTGAATTTCAAACTTGTCTACCTGTCATCGTAAAAAGGATTGTGGTAAAAGATGTGATGCCGTTATTGTTGTGCTGATGTGAACTGGTTACAAAAATCACATTTAGCCAAGCTCACATTTTCCCCTTTCCCACCTTCAGCTTTACTAAGATTCAAATTACACACAGGGAGAGGGAAGCAAAGGAGCAGCAAAAACATGAGGATTTTTTTTTCCAAAACTGCTCTGTGTTGGCTTATTTAATTGAGGAATGATATAGAGGTCTGCTCATAAAAAAAAAAAACAAAAAAAAAAAGCAAAACAAAACAAAAAAAAACTATTGTTTCATGTAATTTCAATGCAGCTCTGCATTTGTCCAAATAAAACTCATAACCTAATAAGTAATAGTAATACTGAGAAGATGATAGACCACACACATGATTTGACCCAAAGGCATGAACAGATTACATGTGCATGGGTGTGCTTCCACTTTACCACGGAGCAGCAGCAGCACAAACCATAACACAGGATAAGGGCATATCCTTATGGGAACAGAGCCAGTGCATCTGACCATGTTGACATTTTACAGTCTGACATCAGATGGAGGGATAGTCCAGTTTGCATCTCGGCATTCGGTCACATTGTTAAATGTGTATAAACTGGAGGTATAACTAAGCATGCTTTTTTTTATTATTATTATTAATTAAAAATGCAATAATTGCATGAAGTAGTTTCACACTGAGAATAAATTAACTGAATAGCTGAGCTCTTGGGGTAAAATTATTTTAATTTTAATTCTTTTTTTTTTTTTGGTGAACATTGTTGTTCACTTACAATATCCCGTATGCATCATCAGAAGCAGATTCCTCATTCCTCCGTTTTTTACAGTTTATTCCTCAGTCTCCTCCAGCCTCGCCCCAGAGACCAAATGCATCATTTGAGGCTCATACAATTCACTGCTTACTGAGCCACTGGCTCCTACCAGCCTGATAGAGGCATTTTTCGCCACTTAGAAGCATGCACTGTGTGTCCGATCCCTTCCTCCTTAATATGTCCTCTATTACCATCAGGCATTTATGCCTGTTTTTTCTACTTCAGTGACCACTGAGCACCGGCTTCATTAAAACTAATTGAATCGGAAACATGTCTGCCTGAGGAAACATTAACTCTTTCTATAAAGGAAATTTCCGATTTCATTTTGTCAATAAGGTCAAAGGACTGAGCCCATGTGTTCAATACTGATACATGCCGTGCCCATAAACTTAATCTGCAGCCCTAAATTCTCGGGCTATTTAATTTGGGTATCTATCAGCATTGAATGCACTAATTTATGCTCTTTGAGTTTGTTGCAATGAAGAAATACACAAACAAAAAATAACCCCCCCCCCCCCCCCCATATATAAATTTTCAAGCAGAAACCTGAAGAAAACCCTCTCTAACACGATGCTCTATCAGTTTCATTGAATAATTAATTTCTTGTGGTTAGCATAATTGAGTCTTGGTACAAGTATTACATTAATGGATTTTACTGACCACACTTGAAACAATAATTTTATGGCATCTGTCAGAAATCGATGTGTGATAACAGAGCACACACAGCTGTTTAATATGAAGTAAATATTTATGAGTGATCTGACTAGACATCAAGTTCAGTCAATCTTCTTTGAAAGGATCTGTGCGAATGATTAACCTCATTTTACTGGTGCTGTCTGGGCTGGTAATGGCTATTAGAGCTAAGAAGGAGTGAGGCCTTTGATTTTTGGCTTCTCATCATTCACAGCTTGTCGCATCCCTTCATCCTTCATACACGGCTGCTGAATTGATTGTCTGTTTAGTCCTATGAATGATAAAGCTGCTCTGGGCCACAGGCTGAGAGGGACAGACATGGCTCACCTCCATCTATATGCAAGGTGGATTTCTTTTCCTGCCTCGCCGCTCGGAAATCAGCTTTTTGCATTATTTATTGGACAATCATCAGCATTTCAATATGTTAAATCAAATAGTCACAGTAATATAACTATAGACAGTCGTATCCAAAGGGCCATCTTTCAACTCATTATTCATTCATTTTGTTTAGAGCTATAGTCGGCAGGACTCATGAGATTCATAAGTTGTGTAATCAACATGTTTTACTGCAAGCTTGTGCAGCAAAGTGCTTCACTGCCTAAACAGAGGGAAAGGTAACATGAACAAAATTGATGCTGAGGTTTAGGGAGGACTGGATGCACCGAATGAATGAAAAGCTGTGCATTACAAAGGCTGTCGAAAAGACAATAAATGCAACTTTACTTGTTTAAATAGCCTTCATCTGAAAGACAGCCAAGTACAGGTAATAAAAACCGTGATGTGGTGTGTAGACATGTAGATCCACTATGTGCCTCAAAATTACTTTTAATGGCAACTATAAAAGATAAAAAGAGAAAAAAAAGTAATTTGTAAATGGCTTTGTTTTTTCCAAGTCAGAGAAAATAAACACAGTGACCAAAGCTCACTTGCTGTCTCCTCGGAGAGCAGATATAATGTGTAGAGTTATATCAGTGGGCAGCATGTAGGCTCCCAGTTTTGTACTATGTTGCAGAGAAGTTTGCATCAGATGTATTCATGCACCTTTATAATTATTCTTCCTCGTGTCTTTCTGACTGCTACTCTGTAGTTCTGCAGTTTAAAAATAGTATAATTGAAATGTAGTTTGAGCACGAGTGAGGCTTGCTCTTTAGATAGCTACTAAGTTCTCATGTAGTGCAAAGCTTCACGGTCAGGTGGTCTCCCACTTTGGGTATCAAATGATGCAATGATCTAGCTTGTCTTGCGCTTTCAGCTTGTTAATTAACACATCTGGTTTCCAGATTAAAATAATATCAATGAAAGGAGTTGACAAAATTCCATATTACAATAAAATAATAATGGTCAGCTGAAAGTAGGAAATGGTTTTCAGGTTAAACACCTACACCTGAGTTACAACACTTTAAATCTACCCTATGCAACACATATGAACCTGTCAAACTGCACCACAAAAACAACAACAACAAAAAAACAGCAAAAAACAAACAGTAGCCAAACTGCAGGTGTGCATGCAACAAAATCCAAGACTGCCACACTGTGCAGAGTTCATGTGTGTACTAAGACTGAGAGATTTTTAATTTGATGTCTCTCTCACCTTGCGTATGAGCATTTAGCAGCAGAAATCAGGCTTTGTTCTCAGGAGATGGCCACCTTCACCTGCTGGCTTTCGTTGTTCTGTGTGCAGGGGCTCAACACAAGACTGTAAAAGTGAAAAATGATTTCTTTTCTTTCTTGTAGTCCAACTTATGCTCACACAATCACACCTAACCTTTCACTGGTGTCCAGGAGTGGGGAAGATATTAGGCACTTAATAAATGGAGACTCAAAGTCTTTCAGCATATATAATCATGCACAAACAGTGACAGAAGTGTTAGCTACACGTGTCATGTTTTATTGTATTGAGATAGACATGTATAAAACCTAACTGTACTTAGAGTCAATAAAGGAAACTTGTGACATTGTAATGCACCCTTTCAACAGATCTGCTAAATGTCAGCAAACTGGTTCTGAGCACAATCCCAATTTGCCTTGGAATTAGCACTTTACAGTGACGATCTAATTATTTAGACAATTTATTGCCTGCTGCTAATATCTCTCAAAATACGCTGTTCCCTTCATCTTGATCATATGATAAATGTGGAATCGTTGTGGATAAGTCCCAGACATGCCTCAGAGCCTCGCGTCACTTCTCTCTCCTGACAGACTGAAGGAAAGACGTACTGACAGCGGCCCTGCCTCACTTTGTTCAAGCTAATCACCGCCGTTTTGTATACATTTCTAAATTACTCATATTTCTACTTCTACAGTCCACAATATGCAGATGTGATGTGCAGCGACATCTCAAAAAAGCTTCACCGCAGTTGCATGAGATTAATCAGTACATTGAATTATAGGATATAGCCTACATAGGGGAAATTTTACCTGTGCTTTTTTTAATGGCCGATACAGCGGAAACGTCACTCCCAGGGGGTCTGTGGAAGGTTTCAGGTAGAAGCTAGCATATTACTAAAGTATTAAAAACAAACTAGGTTACCTTTTTTTTCTTCAAACACCGGCACCGGTTTAAAAGCAAGAAAAAAAAAAAAAGCTGAGCGATATAACGGCACAGAACAAAAAGGTGTGCATCATCTTATCTTTCTTCACTTAAATTTCACAGACAACTGGAGCGCTGGAAATATAATCCCGCGTTACCTGTGCGCAAACCAGGTTTCACATTTCAGAAAGCATGTGTACTTTTCAGCTGCACATCGAACGCCTTTTCTTCTTATTTGTAAAGGCAAGTTGCATGTAGTCGGCTTTTCTTTTTTTTTTTTTTTTTTTTTCCACTGCCGGAAAACTGCTGAGTGTAAAACTGTTTAGTTCTGGCTCTGATCTGACTTGTCGGCAGGATAGGTTAAAAGTCTGATTTCAAATTATAAAAGGTCAGTGGAGCGGAATCGCAAAAATCAGCTTGTATACAAACTGGAATAATATAAGGGTGGACATCACATTCTTAATCCCCTGTTAGGTAACGGGGAAAGTCGAGATCCACAAAGTTAAAGTTTTATCGGTGATTCAGCTGCAAAGAACATCCATAGAAATCATCTGAATTATAAGCTAAAATCCGATGGTTTTGTTTGAATAGTTGTTCGAAAAATCGTGCTTTGTGTGAAATTCAGATTCCTGCATTTAATCTGTTGCATCATTTTTTTTTTTTTTTTGTTAAACACAAAGCGAGATTAGAAAGGGAAAAATAAAGGTTCTATCGGCAAATGATAGACAAATAAAATCGTCTCTTTTAAGCTGTTAAAATGTTAGAAATAATGAAGAATACACAGCCGCACGCAGGGTGACGCTTTAGAACCCACAAATTTATAAGTGGCTCAAACAAAATTTGGATAAATGAAATGTAATCTCAGTAAAGTCGGAAAAAATGAACGCTTAAAATTGTGAAATTGTTAATATGTGCCTCTGTAAAGATGAATATTTTTGTCAAAATAAAAAACCCAAATAAAGCTTCCCTGCCATCACGAATATTTCCTCTTTTAAAGCAATAACTTACTCTTTTCGTTTGAACTAAACTCTTGTCACATTTATTTAAATTGGGATGAAAACAGAAATTAATATTATTGCGGTGTCATTATGAAGTTTGTTTTTGCGCCGTTACTTCACAATGCTGAGAATTCCGCGAATAAGTTAGAATGAGAAAATGCCTGCGAGTCTCTCTCTGTCTGTCTCTCTCTCTCTCTCTCTCTCTCTCGGGGATTGGAAAAGTCTGAATTTGAAGAATACATTTCAGAGAAAGTATTTAGCAAAGAATTGATTTAAAAGTTTTATTTGTAAACATTAAATATTTCTTTGTCTCTAAAGTTTTTGAATTCGGCACCAAATGCGTTACAGAAGTTGTAAGTACACCGTGATGCCAAAGATGTAGGCCTATATCACACACTCATGGACCTCTTCATATAAGATGGCATTTTCAGTTCCAAAACGTGTAAATCATAACTACCTAGACGCTTATAAGACATAAAACATAGACAACGTGCTCAGCATGAAACTTGGATGGTTTGAAATCGTTTAAATTGCACCATGCTTAGTGTAGCTCTTGGCAATAGAAATAATAAATATATAGAAACGTTTATATTCAACAGCAACAATACTTACAGCACATACAAACAAGGAATGTCTGACAGTTTTACAAACACCATGGGTCCCTCATTTTCTATACAGATGAAATATTTTTCCACATATGCGTCATACATAAAAGGAGTGCCATAACTACGAATCAGTATCAAATCTAGCAGACTACATAGTGTCCGGTATATATTATATATAGACATCACCTCAGCAAGTGCCTATAAAAGAAAAGGATGGGGGAGGAATGGAGGGAGGGGGAGAAAACTAGATCATGCGTTGTCTTTTCTGGATACTTTTGGGATCCTGTCAGAAACACATAGGCACGAGTCAAAAGAGAAAAGAAAAATTAAATATTTTCATTATAACAAACTTTGTACACATGTTATAAACCGATGCATTGGAGGCATCACATAATCTATCATAATATACAGTGTGTGTGCGTGGGTTTATATATTTCTATATAAATGGAATATATTACATCTGAGTATGCTGAATCAGTAGAGCCGATGTTAAATAAACAGTTAATGATTGCAAGACAAAGTTAAATTTGATGATAATTTGTCCACTTGAGAGAATTTCCCCGTGATAATTCAGTTGTTTGGTACAAAAAAAAGGAAGAAAAAGGGAAAAAAAGAGAGAAAAGAAAAAAAAAATCAAGGCCTGCACAGCCATCAGACTTTCTGTTTTTTCCTCCTGTTACTTTTTCACGATTTCATATTCATAATGTGGTTGTTCTGTTAGCATGTGGAGCTTGCAAATATTCAGAAATAACAACGTTAAAAATCTGTCAAGTCTGACACAAATAGTCTTTTGGAAGTTCTTTGAGGTTCGCCATTGAGTCAGACTCAGAAAGGTAGGGTGTCGAGGAAAAGTTTGTCAATTATTGCTGGCGGAGGGACTAGGTCTTCTAGCTTTAGGTAAAAGATACGCTGCAGACCTTGGGTACATAGTGTGCGCAGTTCTGGGAGCTTTCCTAAGAGTTTTGACAAGTAGTTGGGACGATTCAAGCCACCGCCATTGAATGTCACTTGATCTTTGAGGCAGTTGACGATCTTGTTTTGGAGGTCCTCGACTCTCTTGGGTTCCTTGAGTCCGTGCCGCTCTGAAAAAAAGAAAAAAGAGAAAACCGGATGAATGATTTCTGATACATTAACCTTCTCATTTTCACAGGTGTTGTAATGCATCCGGAGTTTTTCTTTTAAAGACACAGCCGCCTTTACGCACCTGTTACCATGGCCAGAGCTGCGATGCATGAGAAGGCTGAGATGTCAATATTCATGCTCTGCAAGTTGGAAGAAAACTCCACGATGGCGTCTACCCACTCTCCAAATCCACGGACGCACTGTAGTCTGTGTAAAACCACTCCATTACAAAAAATAAGCTTTCCTTCCACTGGGTTGGACCTGCAGTTATTAACAAAATGTCATTAATTACGCTTGGCAATAAATGTGAATTCAAGAGCCTTCTAATTATTGGGCGGCTAATAAAGCCAAAAGCAATGAAGCTTGAAGGGGGGACTGATGATTATCTAAAGCCTAAATTGTTTTATTTAGTAATTACTCAGTCTCACCTGTATGCCAGCCGTAGGACAAAAAGTTCAAGGAAGGCGGATTCAAAGAGGAGATCTTGATCTTGCTTCGGTAGATCAGAAAAGCCAGGGATCTTCTCCGCCCAGCCCCGGATGATCTCCATGGAGCCCGTCAGGAGATCATAGAACTGCTGGATATGCTGAGTGTTGTCTCCAGTCATTTGGTAGTCAGGGTTAGCCTGGAACTGGAATTTAATTTAAACAGCGCCTTAATGAGGTCCTTTAAAATATATAATCCGTGAAATTGCAAATGCCCATTTCCAAGACGGAGAGAGAGAGATTTTTACCGCTGAATTCATGTGTCCTTTTTATTAAGTTCTGCATTTCAATGCAGTTCACTTAAAATATGCTACATTAAAAGCCTGGCAAAGTTTGGAATTCAGCGATGTATTGCAGAAAACTTTCAGGGTAATAAATTGTTACCTAAAATAGGACTAAATGAAAACGGTCGCCAGTCTCGTTTTATCCGCTTCCTCAGAATAATAGTTAACTTTTTTCTTTTAAATGTTTTGTGCGTGTGTGTGACTTTTTATTTCTGGGATTGTTATATTCACTTACTCTGGAGTAGTCCAAAGCAGACATGGAAGGATTGGAGTCCACATGGGCCCTAACAAGTGCGCTTATGAGGCTGACCGGCGGCGAGGGAGGGGAGGGCTCCTGGGGACTTTTGGGTTTGGATGGTAGGCGTCCTCTTCGACCTTTCAGATTATCCGTTCGGACAACTGCATTAACATGAATATATATATATATATATAAATGATTTAGATAAATCAACAATATACGCTCCAGTTTGTGCGTGTAAATGCCTGAATGTGGATAAATTCACAATCCAACACTGTTATTACGCGCGATTACCAATAGGTCAGAGTGAAAATATTAACTACTCGGGCTAAAATAATTTATTACATGGCCCAAACGTACCTTCTCTCACCATTCCGACGACAAGGCACTTCTGGAAACGGCAGAACTGGCAACGGTTTCTTCGGCGTTTGTCAACAGGACAGTTTTTATTTGCTAAACACACGTATTTTGCATTTTTCTGTACGGTGCGCTGGAAAGAGAGAGGGAGAAAAAACACAGTCAAGCTTCGGGCCCATTTCCAAGTCTATACAATGTTGATGCACAATTTGAAAAAGAAATGAAAGGTTGACAACAATATAATATAATTCCTATTTCATGCTGTGCGAACCAATGAGCAAATATACACATTAGTGATCTTTGCTGTGTTTCCTTTTCATTCTGTGTCAGCTGTATGTGGACAGGTATGACAGGCATATGCTTGTTTTTTATGTGGGCACTGACAGTTGTTCCTGTATTATATTTGAAGCAAGTTTCAGTGAAAGTGCTATTATGTTGCGTCTGATTTATTTTTTAAGCAGTTGAGAGGCATTTGACACACTGCGCAGCGAATAATAATCACAGAATGTATCACTGACGTAGAAACAGTACCACACATTCATTGTTGCTGTCATATCAGCCCACCTTGAAAAATCCTTTGCAGCCCTCGCAGGTTCTCACTCCATAATGCTGGCAGGCTGCGTTGTCCCCACATACCGCACACAGACCTTCGTTTGACGGAGATCCTCGGGACGGGGGCGATGGCACTTGGCTGTCCATCAGCTGGTGCCCGTGGCTGAGCTGCAGGGAGTGAGGAAAGGCCAGACCAGCCTGTTTCCGTATAGCGCTGGGCACCGCAAAACTTTGGCCGTCCGGGCCGCGGTGCGCGCCCGGGTTGTCGTGGTTCATGGAGACGTGCAGCGGTCCGTCGAACCGCATCTGACAGCTGGAAACAGGAGTACCAGGCGGGGACTGTTTGAAGGAGAAGAGCGAAAGCCTTGACACCGGATTCTTGCGCTGGTCCATCATATGAGACGTGGCCGCAACATAGTTCTGGTGGAAACTGTGGAGGGAGCCAGGGTCCTCCCACATGTGATTAGGCTGAACCTGGAAGTTTGGTGTACTTGGGGCATGAGGCGAGGAGGGTTTGAAGTACATAGGCCCAGAGTGAGCCATCATTTCCTCCGACTGAGGTGGCAGGTGGCTCTGCTGATGGTAACTGTGCATCTGGACGTCCTCCACTTTGATAGAGGACTGGTCTCCGGAGTGGGGCATCTGATACAGACAGGGCGGTTTAACGTCGTAACTGGTGTTATAGTTGTCCATGAATGTACTGAAACTTGGTAGAGAAGTAGTAGCTGTGATCTCAGTGTTGGTCAAGTCCATGCTAAACTTAACAAACTCAGGTGTTAAGAAGTCGCAGCTGTATTCTCCTGCGGTGTGGTAGCTGTAGCTCTGGGAAGCAGGACTGGCTCCTTGAGGTGATGATCCATACTGAGCCTGAACGCAGGGCATGGCTGAAAACCAAACCGGTGCAAACACATCAGACTTTTTCAGATAAATGTTTAAACTCAGGGGGAAAAGTTTTAAATTTGAATGTAAAAACATGTGAAATGTTCTATCTCGAAATCTCCACTAATTTTAAAAAAGTGTGCAATTTCAGGTTAAAATAAAACTTTAACACATCTGTATTTGTAAATCATTTTTTCGTGTCCTACCTCAAGTCTTGTGACAGTTTTCCGGTGACACTTGAAATGGGTAATGTCAGGAGCTGTTGTGTGGGTGTCAGGATAGAAGAATGCGACTCTGTTCTGGTTCTTCCCCTAATAAAACACAAACCTTTGGCATTTACTAGATTATACAATTAAACAATCTTAAAATGACCCATGAGATCCCAGATTCATTCAGGATGATTTTTTTTTTTTTTAACTATTGCGCGCAAACCACAACCCGTTTCCAAATGTGCAGAGCATGTTGGAACATTTATTCAGTGTTCTGGTGAATGTGAACAACATACGTGCCTAGGATATAGAAATTAAATCTGAATAAGTCTTCTTTTTGTTTTATTAGGGTGCCGGGTGGCGCGAAGTGAACAGACCAACTTTGCGCGTTTGACACTAGTGAAAACTTGGCTAAAAAGCAGAAAGCTGAAATGTGTCGTTAAATGGGATTCATATTTACATTTGAATAGTCCGAGTCAAACTCAGTATTGTTTAATTTCAATTTAAGGATGGAAAAATACCTGAATAATAATAATAATAATATTTAAAAAAAACAAAAAAAAACAAAACAGATTCCAATGGCTCGCAGAAGCCGGGCAAAGGCGAGCGCAGCCAGAGATTTTGTTGCAAGAAAGAGATGAATGAATCTTACCTCTTTCACATTAGGATCGTGCCTTTCTGTCCATGCGATAAGCATGAAGGTGGTATTCATCAATTTTAGTAAAAGCTCCAAATCATGAGCGTAGGTACAAGCAATGCCAAGCAGGGAAACCGAGTGACTCCGCGCACCAACAGCGACACAAGCTTCGACTATCCAGTCTGGCCAATGTGGCTTTGTTTATGTGAGCTCTAGATACCATGGCCCACGTGTTTCAGTACGCAACGTCATCGGCGTCGACACCGACGCGGACCAATCCGCTCGGGAGCTTTCTCAAGCCCCAATTTTTCTGGTGAGTATGTTTGTCTTGTGGTATGTGTTCTCTGTTGCTTCCCACATGGACATTAGCAGAGATGTAGTGGAGGATAAACCCACCTAAACTCAGTTCAGACACCTTGGTGTTTGCACAGGGTTTACGTCATGCTTGTTTTAGGCTGACATGAGTCTATGTGATATGATTTCGATGCATTTGCCACAAATCTCTAAAGTAAATGATGCATGTTTCCGATGGACTGGTGGTGCGATCATGATGTTATCACTGTTGTTTTCCTCACTGTTTTGACATGAAGGAATAGTATTTGTAATTGGAGAACGTTTACTATCATTCATTACTGCAGTAAAATAGAGGTATACTCTAAGGCTGCAGCAGGCCAATATGTAGCCAACTCTGCAGTTTTTTTTTAAGGTAAGGTATTAAAGCACAACTCCACACCTCCCTAAGTTAGAAACACGTCTGCTTACTAGCACTGAGTGTACGCATGGTCTGATTGTCGTTATTTAAATGTAAAATTAAGACGAGTGTACATTGGGACACATACACTGGCACAGTTATGTCATAACTCCACAATGCCAGACTCAGTGCACTAGTATGAAATAGCCCTAATGAAGCAGGGGTCAATATTATTCTTTGTTATCTTCTGACAGGATTTCTGTAGCCTAATTCAATTGTGTTCCAAATTTAGACCTCAGATGAGGTGGGGTCTGCGAGGTGGGCTGCCTATTCATAGCGCTGGTGGTGTGTGTGAGCTTCTGTAGGAGGAAGGGGGGATAATTAGCGGGCCTGTAGCCAGTTGTCATGGGGGACCCAAAGAGGGAAACGTGATAGGAGCGCGCAGAATGAGAGTGACGCAGAAAACGCTCAAGTTGACGCGGTCGCCAAAATAATCTGCTTGCCTTATTGTTCTGCAGCGATGGAATAACTGATCTTCGTCTAATCTTACACCAACACCTTGTAGCCAATCGAGATGGCCTAAATCTTTCTAGATGCACGCAGGCTTGGGAACCAAGCCCAGGAGAGCAAGTGGAAAGTGCATGTGTAGAGATGTGGCTCCCCATGCCACAGCCAGCATCACGCCGCATATTGCTGTTGGACTGATGCTTTATTACATGAACCACAGAACAACCATCAGTCTTGAAGCTGGTTTATGTACTGCTCCGTACTCACAGCACACAATAAGAGTGTGCAAGGAGGGGGGGGCGGGGGGTAAGAAAACTGTATATCACGGTTACACTCACCTCTAGAGGACACTATTGTTCACCAGCCATACATCACAAAGCTGCTGTTTCTTACAATTAACCTTTTAATGAACCTAACCCCATTAAGACTGTGTGGTCACGCCCAGTCGTTTTCAGGTGCACTATAAGATGGGATTTCTAAATTGCAGTTTCACCACACTGAACTGTGGATATCAAGAGGTAAAATATTGTAGCCTTGTATAGATTACGGTTTTGTTTCATTTTATTTTATTTTTTCACATTATACTGACACAGTCCAGTGCCATCATGGCTGCGGTTTATTAAGCCATAGTTAGCCTATTACCATACAAGTATATTTACATAAAGTGGAACATGTGACCAACCTCTACAAAACAAACTGTTTTGACTTAAAACACTGCTGACAGGACGCTGCGTGTTTTTTACTGACTGCTAACCGTTTTCCATTTAAAATTTAACTCGTTTGGCGTTTAATAGGCCATTCTACAGAGGAATAATTAACTTCCCATTTATGTGCACAGTTAATTGACAGTCTAATGTAAACCTGACGAGTTACTTGTAATCATACGCAAGATTATATGTTTAAATGTGTTTGAAGAAATGGCAAAATGGGTAGCTTTGCAACCGCTTGTGTGTGAAAGAGAGAATTGGACTCTTTTTTTTCCCCACATGGCTCAGACCGTCGGAGCCCCCATTGTTAATTTCTCTCCGGGTGCAATCCGCAACTCTGTAGGAAATGTGCTTTATTAGTAAAAGAGACACTTGTCATCTCAAGGTCAAATGATGCCTATGCGTCTCAGTTACAGTCAGACCAGCGGCTGCCTGCTCCCTGGGGATTCGAACCACAGTGAGAGGAGGGATATGAACAGTGATCGCCACTTGAATTTCTGGTCTCCATCATGAGTGTGTCTGTTTATTAGCAACGCGCCCATTGCAAAAGTAACTTCCAAGCATTTTTTTTTTTTTTTCAACAAGCTGGTCCAAATTACGTCAGCATTTTACGTCATTAGTCGCCAGTATGCAAGTGGTCTTCTCTGTGGTCACCATTTAACTTTTGGGCCACATGAAATAGTCCGATTTCTTTTCCACTTGTCTCTGGAGATCTAACCTTCACATACAATATAGATTTTAGATCTGGACCACACTCACAGTCATACCCATGTGGTGCATTCTTCTCAGATATTGTACACCTGAATTTGACACATTTTACAGCTTTATTAACAAAATTTGCAGTTTAGCTTGAGTGGGTATAATACATTCCAGCTTTGCTGCTGTGATGAGTTAATATAGAGGATAGTGGTGAAATGTATATTCAGATACCTGGGTGAAAGAAGCATAGCATTGTGGCACAATGAAAAGTATAGGCTACTCTTCCACAAGTATGAGTATGAAAAAAGACTGAATGATCTTTGCCACTGTTTAACAAGTGAGGCATTTATGTGAAGCGGAAGGAAACAAGTGCAATTACTAAAGTGCTGTTGTAAATTTTTGACTTACTTGCATACTTATTTCTTAGAGCCAGCTGCAGTGGAGAACACTGTGCTGTTTTACTGCACAACATTTATATGTCAGCTATAATAAGGGATTTTACAGATGAAGATTTTACACGCAAAACAGGGTCATCTCTCAAATTATGATGAATTGTTCCGATTTAAATTGCAAGAGAAAATACAACTCACATGTTTGTGATTCAGTCATAATAATCTATTAATAAATTATCATTCTAACAGGTACCATTTGGCTGAATTATCAGTACTTTTGCTCAATACTTTAATGCTTGTGATACTTCGAAACACCACTTTCACATAATTGTATTGAGCCCATTAGCTACTCAAATTAAGAATAAGTGGAAACTGAGAAAGAGTTTTCCACTTTTATCATGCTTATTATTTGTTATTCATCTTTAAATTGCGGTGTCTTATTTTTGTGAAACTGGATTTCAATTAGCAAGAAGTGGCGCCATTCTCCTTAAACTGCAGCCAAGATAGTTTGCAAAATTTCCCGGTCGCTTCCACAAACCTCTTTTCATCCTAAAGCACTGGCAGGTATCAAACTTTCTGAGAATTGAACAGCCAGACCCTGAAGGCATCCCTTTGCTCAGTGTCTTCTTTCCATTTCTAGATTCCCACTTTACAAGCTTAAATGTCTACTTAATATGCTTTAATGCCTGCTCTTTAGAGCCAGGGAGCACTTCATCACTTTTATACACCTTTATATAACACACTGTTAACTAGCAATGCCTTATGGAACAGCTTGTCTTGCAGCTGGAAGGCTCCTCCATGGCATGATGGAGGTACCTGTTCACCATTCACAATGAGACAGTAAAATGGGAATAGAAGCCTCTGCATACTGCTGCTGTCTATATCAGTCAATGATGAATATTCATGAATCACAGTGTCATGACATGCTCTGTAATTGGCAGCAACATTAGTAATGACACTGCTGGTATCAAGTCCCTGCATATTCATGTGGTGGGGCAATATTTCCTCGTGGTGCTGTTTTTTTTTTTTTTTCAATCCTCCTCAAAGTGAAAATGTATTCCGAAGCTGCAGGTGTCCCTGGTTTCACAATCAATTGCTGGCTGGATTGTGCCCCAGTGAAAATCAGACAAACCATTAGTTTCTTTGTCAGTTTCTTTGATTAATAATATTTCTGAATTATGAAAGGTTGAGAGAACTCCAAATATTGTAAAGTGAATTTCTTTCTAATAGTTATGAATGTGGACCTTAAAGACTCCTATATACCATGTCACTGCCACTGGCTATTGGACTTTTAAAAGATCACTGATAAAGCATTGATTGCCTAAAAAGTAACAAACCCAGGTAATTCATTTTAGTGGTTAACTAATAAACTTACGCTCTCTGCTTCAAACTGTTTTTATTCCATCCAAGCAGTTTGAGGTTTGATTAGATTTTACACTTTGCACATTCACACTTCTCTGATAGGGCAGACAGTGCAGCAGATTTCTTTGTGTACTGGAATTTGCTGTGATTCCGTTTCGGCCCCACCAAAGTGTCCTAGAATGGATAATGAGGGAATTGGATAAAGCTTTGCCTAAGCTGGAAGGCTTTCTCCTCTAAGCAGCCGGAGGAGAGGATTTTTCCTCTCATGGGTTCAGTTTGCCATGAACCATCCAAACTGTGCTGTGAGGAGACAGACCTGTTTCTCCACAAACAGAAAAGGCTGCGCTACTCATGTATCGAGTGATGAAGAAGTATTCAGATCACTGTGAATGCATTTCTGCTGTTTGTCCAGCCTACTTCACACTTGAAGACATTTGGTTCAGTCTGCATGAGGTATCCGGCATTTAAATCTTGTAAATGTACATTCTCCATCTTTAAATTGTGCCTCAGGTACATGCATAACTTGTGGGAAACACTGAAATGCAGGTATCATATCAAACAACTCAGGAGGGTAACATCACTACACTGTAAGTTTGAGACTTTGTTTCACTAAATTCAAACTCTAGTCATTAACTATCAGCTATTTTTTTTTTTTTTTTTTTTTTGCACAGACATTCAGACGCCGTTTTTGTTATGAGTCAAAATGTTTGGGAACTAACTCTCATCCATCCATATTCACCAGTTATAATACTATCTATGGATTTTATTTTGTAAACTTATCAGGTTTTCTTTTATGTGCCAGTAATAGGAAACTATGACTGTAATATCAATGTAATAGAGGAAAAAGTACAACATTTCCCTGTGAAAAGCAGTAGGATAGAAGTATAAAGTAGACTACAAGTACCTTACATTTCTTTTTAGTAACTGTGACTACAAGTACAGTAATTGTGTAAATGTACTTAATTACTTTCTACCATTCCACATTTCTTTCATTAAGATTTGTAACTTTGGAGTTTGTGGAAACTAAGAGAAAAGTTCCAATCCATAAATTCCACGTGCACTTTACCTACCACACAATGTCTGTATGCAGTTTGTTTCAGCAATGAATTGCTTAGACTACTGTACACTGCAAAGCTTGTTGCTGATTTTTCTTTCTCTCTCTCTCTGTCTCTCTCTCGATCACCAACTGAGCTGTATCTGGGCATTACAGGAGGAGGTGGCTGTAATGGGAACTGCTGTCAGTGCAAGGAGGAGGTTTGTTTTCATTTTATGGCCCTACTGCACTGATAGAAACTAAGAGAAAACAGGTGAGATTCAGTGTTGCAGGGCAATGAGAAGCGTGCTGTATTGTTAACAAAATCGTATTAATATATAAAGGATGCTTCAGATTGTGGTTGTTGAACGGGATTTCAAAGTGGACATATACTGGATAAAGATGCTACTTGTAATATAATTTCACCCTGTGTTACACAGACCTTAAATGTGTTAATAGGTGACTCATTAAAAGGCAACTAATTAAAAGTTAGTTTCCATCCTGTTCACTATTACCTGCTGCATATTATTTCCAGCATTATGGAGGTTGATGGTACCTCCATAATGTGGACATGTCTCACAGTTGCAGTGAACTTGAGAACGGCTGCAGTTTGTCTTCGTCTCCTTTGCTTATTTTAGATAATCCAGCTCTGTCATCATCATCATCATCAGTCTTGCAATTAGTCAAGTTTGCTTGTTAACATGTCTCAGTGCCATCCGTCTGCTCACCACATGCAGATTCTGTGATTAATCTAGAAAGACAATATTTTGAAATGTTATTGGGAGTGGAATATAAATAAGCGTGTGATGTATTGTTTTTTATTGTTTGATGGTGTCTGACAGCTTTGTCACAGAAAATACATGGCTTCTTTTTCCTAAATCCATCACAAGGAATATAAAGACATATGCATAATAATGAAACACATTTATTAATGTGTACTGTCCCCTGGAGTCATATGACAATGAAATGGATGACTGGATTTCTTTTGCATGGATGCTATAGGCCTGAGTGTTGCATGTGAAGGTGGCTGAACAGGTAAAAGGAGACGCCATAGATAGAAGAAGCCCACATCGAGAGGGCTCACGGGAGCCAGATGGGTGAGATGAAAGACAAGAAAGTTGGGTTAATACTGCTCATCTGAACAGCAGACTGTTTACATTGAGTTAATTGATTGTTTCTGGGACTCTAACTGCTCATTACAATCTCATAGTCAGCGTGATTAACACTGTATTTAAAAATTATGAATATATATTTGCAAACGTTTTCTTTAAGCCGTAAAAGTAAATATTAGTTCTCTGCTATATATTTGTACTTTTTCTTGTTGTAAGAAAAGCTTTTAAAAAAAACCTTTAAATATCTTTATAAGCATAGATCCTTTTCAGGGCAAACATTTTGACTTGTCACAGCAGGAAACCAGCCTGCATAAAATGAGGACTACCCCTAATATAGACATTATTGACACATCTGAGCTTTCCCAAGTGTCTCCCTTGAAAACGTGTGTTATATCTTCACGCAAAACCTGGTAAGGCTCATAGCTGTGTTAAAAACACATCAACAAGCCACATAGTTCATGTGGATGACAAGTTCCATTACAGTAAATTTGGGCACCGCGCATAATTTTAAATTGATCCCATATACACCATCCTGCTGCTGTAACTATGCTTTTAGTTGGTAGTAATGAAATTGCCAGATAGAGTAGGTAGTATTGAGAGGTAAACAGCACATCTCAAGCTTGTTTTGTTGTTTTTAAATCAGGGATTTATTGACATTGAAAAAAATATAGGAAAACCCCACCTTTACCTAGTTCCCGATATTTTATGGCCCAACTTCCTTATCTTTTTTTTACCCCCTCATGTACAAGGATCTGTATCTGGGTTTTACAGGCAAAAGTAATAACAACTAAGAAATCCCAGTTTTTCTTACAGCACCAGCACAATATTTTCTGTGAGGAGCTTTCTAAAAGGATTTTTCATGGCAAAGTCTTGTTCAGCCTCTGTTTGCAACTGCAAATGGGTATTCTCCGTCCTGATGTTGCATAACCTCCTTACCATTGTGGTGGAGCCGCTTCCAAGCTGCCTCTCTGGGGCTTCATCTGTAAGATGCTTCACACGTCTGCTAGAAAGTCTAGAGCAGCAGTACGTTTGAACCGGCATGATTTCTCCCCTTCACACGCCTATGAGCTTTAGTGCACTCACCAAAAAAAATAAACGATAACTCTTTTGTTCTCTTCCAGTGAGGGCATGTATCCTCATGTGGTTACCATTACATACCAAATCAATTATCTACGCTGCTGGTGAGAGGCTTCTTAAATTTTAAATGTTTTGCCCCTTTATTTGCCCTGGTTGTCTGTCTATTGGCAGAGTGGGGGTGGGGGTGGGGTGGGGGGCGTTCAAACTCTTTCTTCTAATCCTCAGTTATTCTTCCTTTCTTCTTTTCAAAACTGGGATTTACAGACCATCTGGGGCTGCAAAGAAGCTTCTAATGGGCAAAGCAAAGAACGATTTCACTGTTAAAAATGTTGTGAAAGTCATATGATTTCCTTCAGAGTTAAAACCATGCAGATGTTTTCTAGATGTCTTTTTTTTTTTAAAGTTTTGATCTTTTGAAATGGAGCCTCAAAATACATGGTTCATTTTTGTGCCTCATGCTGTCATAGTGGTAGAAATGATTGTTGTTTTTAACCAATGGAATATGTATGGCCCCACAATATTGTTCTCGTCATGAATATTACAGTGGAAAGTTGTGCATATGCGAATAGCATCTTGATCCATTCTAAAGATTTGGGACAGTAAGTATCCAAATGTTGATGTGTTTCCTTGGCTCCCATTGTCAGATCTCAAAACTGCCCCTGTGCAGGGAGACGATTTCTCATCAGGCACCAGCAGCCGGAGCGCCAAGCTCATTCACGGAGGAGTCCGATATCTACAGAAAGCCATCATGAAATTGGATTACAAACAGGTAAATGCTTCATTTTTTCTCTGCAGCTGACACTTATCCGCAGAATTCCTGGTCCCTCTGGTCATATTGCTTTATTTACCGCCGTATGTTCATTTTTCATTCACGGGAAGCAGTGACATGTTTGCCTTGAATGACTGCCTGCCTGGAATTTTCTGAAGTTGTTTTAAAGGATTCTTACAACTTAGTAGACCTCTGTTGCTATCACACTGTAAATTAATTCAGGAAATTATCTCTCAGTAATGGGTAAAACAACGCTTGTGTACCCTCCTTTGCTATAAGTTGGTTAAGACGGGTCACCCAGGTTCAAACTAAAATGTCACCATTTTCTGTTACATTTCATAGTCTTTGAGATATCTCATTATTCTCCGCCTGTGTTTTCTTTAGGAGCCTTATTTTGTTATCTGTATGAACATATGAGGATGCTGGAGGTGAGCAGCAGAAGAGACCAATTAGTGTGATTGGAGGAAACACAGCTGCCTAGTCAGCAGCTCAACAGTGAAATCTAGCCTGCGCTGCACACAGCAAATTAAAGCAACAGTATTTGGGGGCCGGGAACTTTAACCTTCTGTTTGCATGTTTACCCTTAAAACATATGATCTTATCCAGACTTTCCACTGCACTAAGAAAGGTGTAGAAAAAGACACTTTTGTTAGAGAAATACATTTTCTGACAACAGAACAGTGAAATCTATCATGAATGATAAAGGCTATATATATATATGACAAAACTGAAATTGTTCCAATTCATATCTAGCCCAGTTTTTGACTCACAAATTTCTTTCAGCGACTCTTCAGATAGAAAATAAACCTGCATTTTCCCTAGTTTCTCGGATCATTTCCGATCTCTGATCATTTTCACTTCATACTCCAAAAAAGGCGGTAAACCTTTCCCTCGATAAAGGCGTGGAGTTGAAAAGATGTAGAAGTTCAGCCGATTGGTAGTAAACTTTATGGTCACCTTTGGGCTTGAAGGCTCATTGAAATGTAAGGTAAAGGAAGAGTAGACCATGGCATCTCTGCTCCAACTCGCCTTTGCTCTCTCTCAGACTTTGGTGAACTCAGAGGCCTTGATTTGATTGGTGCAGCCTTGAATCATAAGCTTTAATTGCACCTGACATTTAAAGCTTCTCTCTGGTATTTAAAGCAGTGTACAGGTGTGGTTCATTACTGAGAGGGGGATAGGAGATTTTCTGATTTTTCTCTCATTGCCAGGCCATGGCACCTTCTTAACTCATCATGCTGCCTGTCACCATCTCCAAACCCCTCCCTCGTTTGCACAAAGTCATATCTGGCCCAACTAACATCAGTCAAATCAGATTTCCAGACTATCATAAAATGAAGTCCTTTTTAGTGCTGGCCTAGAGGAAGATGCAGACAGTATCAGGGGGAATAAAAAAGTGTGACTATGTGGTAACAAGTGATTCTCAGCACATATTACCAGCCTTGGAGATGCTGTATTTTATTTTTATTTTTTTCTGATATTGCAAGGTGCTGATTCTCTTAATCCACCAGACTCAAGACAGACAAGCTGTGGGAGCCACTGTTTATTGCTCAAAGCCTCTAATCATGAAATCTTTCTTTGAGCAGCATATAGTGCGCCGTGCACATTACTATGCACTGTGAAAGTGTATGCATCACTTTCACTTGTAATGTTAAAAATTATAGCACTTATCACAGCTGGAGATGCTGATAGCAGCAATCTGACTGCAAATTGTAGAACCCCAAGTCTGTCCTGTTTTCTGTGCTTTTAAAACTTCTTTTTTCTTCTTTTATGAAAACAACAAGTTTGAAGAATACATGTTTAGGAATTAAACTTTGATAACAACTGAGTTTCTGTAGTAGCAGTAAAATAAAAAAAAAATATAAGCTTATATATATATATATATATATATATATATATATATATATATATATATATATATATATATATATATATATTGCTAAATTGTGTGTTCACAAGCTTGTGTGTTGCGCATAAACAGCCATTTAAAATAATTTAGGTATACAGTGCAGGTTTTTATTTATTTGTGTGTAATATAGTTAAAAATTTTGTATTTTACACAGCTGCGTAATTGTCCTCTATGTGAGCGTAAACAAATTAGAACCAACATTTTTTTAAAAATGGAAACTAGCCAGTAGGCATCGCGTTCCAGTCCCAGGATCCATCTTTCTCCAGGCTATATGTGCCTGGTGTTGGCATCAGGAAAACAAAGCATATGTTGATTGTTAGCCAGGGTGTACATAGCATGTCCCATTCACTCAAGGTCTTCCTTGTAGCTTCAAACTCCCAACTTTGTTTCTCTAGGCTATCTGTCAGACTTCATTTAGCATTTGAGGATATGTGGATTCCCATGTACTGCAAAAAGGCAGCATACTTCTGAGGGAATATGGCCACTATCTGAGCAGTGATCTGTCAACCTTATTCATTTAGCAGAAGTAAGTAGGAGAGGGGGGTATTTTACATGAGCTATTTATATTTGTTCAGTTTTGTACCAGCAGATTTTTTTTTCTTCTTTTACCTCTAAAAAACAGACAATCTGAAAAACATTGAATACTAACAGTTGTAATATTAATAAGATTTGAAATGTAACCACAGTGTTTATTGTAGGAGAAGAGAATTAAAAAACATTAAACCATTTACATGTATTTAATTTTTCCTCAAGCTGTCTTTTCCACCCCTTTTCCCATACACAACTGGGTACATTATGGCAGTGACATTTTCTGTCCTGACCTTCTTCAGTGGGGATTGGGCTTTGACTGCTTGGGTTCATCTCCTCAGGATTTCTCAAGCCATCATAGCCAGATAGTTTCAACAAATAGACATTCCTTACCCTAAGAAAATGTTGTATTTGCAAAAATATAATTTAGTATGAAATAGTTTTGTGGCTTCATACGCATGAATCATATGGACAAGATATTGTTAGTTCTAACTGTTCAGCAGCTAGACTCTTTAAAACATTTAAAAGCTGTGCTTAATCATTTTCACAAAACTCAGATGATTAAAAAGCAGCATGAATATTTAAATTATTATAATGCTGTCCGTAATTATTTCCACATTTCTGACGTGTGTTAAAACTTTTTTTTTTTTTTTTTTACTTTTAAGGAAATATTTCTCTCTTGTTGTGTGTTCAACTCTGCCCTTCTTCTCTGCGCTAAAGGAGTAATTGACAAAAGAATCTGGGATAATAACTCTATCTCCCGCTGTACCTGTAACAATTTAATTGGACAAGTCAGCCCAGCCAAGCATCTCCGGCTCTATGACTGGAAGACATGAAATTCATTGTCATTATTGTCCCTGTCATTTTGCAGCATTTTGTCCAGCCGCAGAGTTCCTCTCACTCCACTGAGTTTTGTACCTCCAGGAGGGAATGCGTGGCGGTGTGAGCCGAGTGGAGGTAGGGACGGGATGGGAGGGAGGGAGGAAACCCGGGTGGGGGTGGGGGTGGGGGGCTCCTGTCCTCCAGGGAGCTTTGATGCTCATTTAGCTCTGCTCTGTCATTCGGCTATTTTGGCTTTTAATTGCTGATGATAATTATTATCATCATTATTGTTATCATCATCAGTGTGTCAGGTTATCATATCCATGCTATGCTGTTCATTCATAAATCCTGGTTCCGTGATCTTACTAATCCTTGAATTCCTGACATTTAATGTAGTATTAATTCTCCTGTTCTTTGCCCAGTGCCAGTCTGTGACAGGCCCCACAACACAGAGCTGTGAATCACGGGTTCAAAGTTCATTACAAGGCTCAGCAATCATCACGCATCGGACGCTGCCTACCGGTGCCAAGCCTCTCTCAAGTCTTAGCTGCTTGCGTGTGTGTTTGTGTGTGCATGCGTGTGCTCATACACCACCGGTGGCATAAGTTTGCTAACCACATACTATAATGGTCACATTCACCCTACAGAGATGAAGAAGTGGATTCTATGGTCTTCCTAATACATCATGGCAGGGTGCATACTCTTGTATGTAATTCATTCTAAAATGTGGCCTTTAAATCTGTTGTTGTTGGTTTTTTTTTTTTTTTTTTTTTACTTTTCCCCTTCATTTTATTTATTTATTTTCCGTTGTGAGGGAATGGCTTCCAGCATGCTGTAGCATTAAGCAGAGCCCACCAGCTAGCTAGCCTCAAGTCGCTCAAACGTAAAATAAATCAGGGCACAAAGGACCCTGCTCATTCCTGCAAAGTAGCAACATTTTCCCTGGCCAACAATGAGGACTTGAACTTCCTTGGCAATAACAAATAGAAAGAAAGTCACCCGAGACACCAACATTAAAAGTGATTAATCATCTCTATTCTCTCTTTACTTTTGAACCAAGGGATTGTCCAGCAATAAATCTTCAAAGATGTACATAAGAATCACTTCCTAATGAAACTGGGCTTTGTTCATTTGTCACCTTTTAGACCCTTTCATTTAAATTACAAAACTTGTGACCTTGTGACTCTGAATATAGATCTCTGGTATTTTAAAGCTGAAGAGGGATTAATCCATAAATCTTGATACTTGATTTCTCTCTTCATTAAAAGGATTCTGCCAAGGGATCTTCCTCTTGAAAGGAAGATCAGCCGCTGTCAGGATTTGTTTACCATCATATTGACATATTGAAAAATGTGATTATTAGGAGGGGACGTGACTGTTTTCAGTGATCACAAAACTAGTAAAGTAATCTTAATGAAATCTTCCAAAGGCATGAATAAACTATTATGTACTACACACAAGGGGCACACTGTCAAACAACCATTTTTTTAAGCTCCTCTGCACTCTTCGTCTATTCAAGGCATTGATGCATCTATTCCTTGCATTCCCTGCCTTTTCCTGAGGAGCGGTTACCCTTCCCAGTGCAGGAGAGGAGAGGGGAGGGGCTGCCCAGGCCCCACACTCAGGCCAAAGGGCCGCTGTGGCTTTAAGTGTGCTCCTTGTGTGGCCAGAGCAGCCATCGCACTGATGCAAAGTGACAGGGACAGATGTGACATATCGGTTCCGACACACTTCCATACCACCAGTCACAGGCTTGGGGTGACTCACATCCCCCTGCTCTGGTCCTGTCCCCCCGCTGCAGGACAACACAACGATGCTCGAATGAACCTCGCCATCGCCCTCACTGCTGCCAGGTATGGGGCTGCCATAGCCAATTACACTGAAGTGGTGCACCTACTGAAGAGGGCAGACCCTCAGACGGGGAAGGAGAGGGTCTGCGGAGCGCACTGCAGGGATGTGATCACAGGTAAATCCAACAAAAGCCGCTTCCTTCCTTCCTGCCTCACTCTATTCCCACTCTCTCTATCCCTCACAACAGGGTTCCTCCCAGCACCTCTTACTCAGTGCTAGTTTGCACATAGTCATTGCACATCTAATGCAGGGGCTTTTAATATTTTATAAGCGTTTTATGGTGTAGAGGACTGCTTCAGATCTTGTAGGGAGGAACATAAGACAGAATTAGCGTACTCCAAATGGCCTTACTTACCTTTTAAATGTCATGCATTGGGCTGGCTTTGGAAGAATAAAGCAGTTAAGGGTAAAAGATGGTATTCTGAAACATTTCATGAATAACCAAGATTTGAGGATCTCAACACATGACCACCCCCTGATGTTTTAAAAGATGGAAGTGTGCTCTTGGAGGAGATGTCTCACTTTAATAATGTGAGAGGAGGGCCTCACATAGGGAGGGCTCAGACTGAAAGGATAATAAAAACAGTTTTGTCATTAGTTCTTTTTTCTTTGTCTTTTTTCTTCTATTTTTTTTTCTTCCTCACAGAGATATGAATTTCTGGCTTCAGTCATTCTAGTTCTTTTCTTTCCCTCTCAGCAGTGCCAGCATCCCACATCAAATTTTTAAAGGTAGTTTGTCATTCATCTCGTTGCCAAAACAGATCATTTGCTATCCTTCATGGTATCTTTTGATATGCATCCCATTATTTACTGTAGCTCGTCAACATCAAGCATCACATTAACAAACATTTCCCTTCCACGATTTCAAAAGACCCTCAGTCACTGCCACTGAGCTACTCTGTGACACAAAGAGGCAAGAGGGAAATTAGGTATGTCTGTTTCCTATTAATTACAATCCTGGGAAGTCTCCCATGGACACACTCGAGCCACTCTATTACGGAGAGAAGGGGGGGCGTTCGCTGATAAATTAATAATCCGGCTTGTCACCAGCCACAGATGAATAGCCCCTGGTGATTGATGCTGTTTTCTTTCATAGGGCAGGAATTTGATGTCAGAGCCAAATGTGTTATCAATGCCACGGGACCTTTTACGGACACGCTGTGGAAAATGGATGATCAGAAGAACCCCGACATCTGTCAGCCCAGAGCCGGGGTGCACATCGTCATCCCGGCTATTACAGGTAACTACGGTGGACCCCTACGTCTCTGTCACTATCCTCCTGTATCACCTGCTCCTCAGCAGTGCCGTCTCATGAGTTCATTAGTTAGCTCCAGTAGAAACTCCTCAGCCTCTGGTCACAACAGCCAGGCTGTATCTGCCAGCTCTGCCTGTATGTCTCGCTCAGAGCAGGTGTTTAGTCCAAATGGGAACTTCAGCTCAAGAGTGTCATGGCTTCATGTAATTATTGTGTTAACTGCAAGAGATGACTCACATTTTTTTTCTCAAACATCATCTACTCTTGCCGAGGTTGCATCTCAATTTTTGATTGGGTTCCTTTCTGGTTAGGGATGGAGTGAGATTTCTTGTTGATGCATGTTATTTTTGTTTGCAAAGAATGAAGGCTACTCCCGTGACACAGCCTTCCCCCTCAGCTATTCCAGTGTTAAATTGAGTCAGTGCCATGTGCATGTGTTTTAAACAGGGCAATATGTGTACCCTGCATTGAGGCTAAGGGAGCAGCGACTGGAATTGAAACCAGCTGAATTAATCTCCTGGAAACAGCACTGACAGGAGCCTGATTATGGGGTGTCCCTTCAACCAGCCCGGCCCGCTTGTGCCCTCCCCTCTCTAGCAGACCAAAGGTTAATGCAGTCTCCTTGTTTGTTCCCTTCCCTAGCCATTCACCCTCTCATGCACACAATGCGCATGCACCTCCAGTTTTGACAGCATGGAACTCCAAGACCACATGGCATCATCTTCTATCTGACCTGGGAGCGGATGCTCAAACACACCAATATACAGCAAGTCACCTCTATAGATAATATCAATATTACATCCTTAGCTACTCAGCAACCAGAGCCAGGAAATGGAAGGTGATTTATTTTTTTCCATGTAAACTTACCTTTCTTTACCTGATACCTGATTTCTGTGTATGTTTGTTTATTTATTTGTTTGTCTTGTTTGAATATCTTCAACAAATATCAAAGTTTTGCTGAACTGCAGGTCAATACATGCAAGGGACAGCTGTGATGTAAGGTATAATTAATGTAACAACCAACATAACATTTCTCCCAGGTAAAAAAAAGAAAAAAAAGAAAGAGTCATCACTGTGCACTTACACTTGCGGCACTATAGCCAGGACGTTTGAATCAGACCTAATTCATAACACTCATTTATGATAATAAATACACGTCCAACAATCCCCACCCCCACCCCCAGCATCCACCCAACCACCCTCTCTGATTTACAAATAGCTGATAGAGCAAGCAGCTGACAGAAATAAATGAGCTAATCTGATGGCTGTGTAGGACTTCCACCAGATATTAATTCATCAGGAGGCCACAGAGTACAGACAGATACAAATTCCTGTTTTAATTATGTATGGGAGCTGTGCTGGAAGCTGGAGACACCTCCAATACCAGGGCTATTTCTCAGAGCAACTTTATGAACCCTTTTGATTCCATCGTTATTTTGTTTTCCTTTAGATATAATACATGTCCCTCCTGTTTTCCCCAAACACTCAAGACCAAATAGATTTTTGCCCTTCATAGCAATGCTTTCACATGAGACATTTGATAATGAACAAGTGGAAAAATAACCTTTGCCACATTAAATTATATTGTTTTCGATTTGCAATTTTTATGAGGCCTTCCTGGAGCCTGTTTGATGTATTTTGTTCCCACTCGGAGCCTCAAATGGCCCTTGCCGACTGGCAGGCTTATCAAAACCCACAGAGGCTTTATTGAATGAGTGACCAGTGGGTATCTAAACAGAATGCAGGGTTATTGATTTTGGAGAAGTGGTCTAATTGTTTCTAGTAGACAAGGGCTTGTCCCGATTATTTGATTGATTAGTTTGATACTGGTCAGCCTCCTCATCCTCCCTCTCTGGCCAGTTAATAGCACTGTAATCCCAATACACTGCTGTATTTCTAATCCATCATCATTATCATGGTTGTACTCAGCACAAGATTAGTCCATGAGGGTTTTTTCTTTTTTTCTTTTTTTTTTTGCATTCCTCAATATTAGCTCTGCCTTTTATATGTTAAAGAAAAAACTCAGATAAAGTCAAGTGATCTACTGTAAAGAGGAGAGCTGCATCTAGGAGATTTTATAGTTTGATATATACATGACATAAAGGTGGGTGTATCAACATATTTTAAAGAAGATAGCAGAAAGTAACTTAGTACATTTACTCAAGTATGATAGAACAATATTCAGCTCTACTAGTTTATTTTTCTGCTTCACTGGATGCCAGAGAAAAATATTGTTTTTTACTCATCTCAGTTTGTCTCATCAAATCTTACTTTTAGATTATGATTTTCTTAGAAACTTAAAAAAAAAAAAAAGAATAATGCAGTCTTAACTGTTGAATAGTTTCCATGCTGTTTAGTCTGTGACCAAAAGTGATTGTCTCACATGAGATGTCTGAGTACTTAGCACTGGAGAAATTTTCCCTAGAAACTTTTCACACAGTTTTATTTAAATTTCTTCGCGATGTGGCAATAACAGTGTCCAGTATTTTCCAGAAATCAACTGAAAATAGTTCAAGTCCAGCAAATTTATTCAAATTTGTTTATGAAAATATTCCTTCTAGGAACAGAGAGTTTGAGACATTTTCTGCTACTTATCAAAACTTGGCACTACGACTGCTAGCTCAAAGCCTCACTCTGGATGCAGTTGGGTAATCAGTTTTACCCAGGAGGGTTCCTAAGTGAGTGATGTAACCTGGAATTATAAGAGGTGAACAAATCCTTTAAACACTACTAGGTGCTTCATTACTTTCTTTTGCAATTCAGTTTTATTTATCAGCACCAGTTCACAACAACAGTGGTCTCAAGGCACTTTACATTGTAAGGTAAAGACCGTACAATATGAAGTAAAGACACCAACAATCACACGACCCCCTATGTGCAAGCACTTGGCGACAGTGCTCAAACAAAACTAAACAAAACTAAACGCAACACACACGCACACAGTGATCAGGAGGAAATGGGGAACACTGGAGAACTGGGAATCTAAACATAACAAAACTATACTCAAGAGCATGACTCTAATAACTAGAGTCAGAGTAAGACTAGAGTAAGACCTGAAAATACAAACTGCAAACCCATAATAAAACTAAGGCAAAAGCAAACTAAGAAACACAACTGTAGAAATTAAACAATAACAGAATGTCAAAGAGCAAAACAGAAAAACTGGGCAAAAGGCCCGGGACCATGACATGAAGGGAAAGAGAAGAGAGCAGAGAGAGGCAGGACAAAAGACACAACATGGGAGAAAGAGCCAGAGTTTAATAATTACTAATGATTAAATACAGTAGTTGTGTATGAACACACAGGGAGTGAAAAGAGATGAGTGAAGAAGAGATGGGAACCCCACAGCAGCCTAGGCCTATTGCAGCATAACTAAGGGATAGTTCAGGGTCACCTGATCCATCATTGTGATCTATAAGCTTCATCAAAAAGGAAAGTTTTATGCCTAAACTTAAAAGTCTTCATCTCCTTTAGTGCAGTATGCCATCTGTTAGGAAAGGAAAGGCGATTATACCACAATTCAAACTTTCCTAAACTTACCTAAATAAAGGATCAGCATGAGTGTAAATTCCTGCTGTAGACACTGTTAACAGTTTTTTTTTAAATCATCAGATAACCTATGAACATTAGGCTACTTCATAAAAATCTGCTTATTCATGTTGTGTTTTCTTAAGTTACTATGTTGCACTATCAAAAAGGATAATTGGCTATATTAAAATCACAATAAATTAAGACTATACATCATTATATTTCAAAACAGCATTAGCAATACACTAAACTCAATAAATACACACAGACACAAGTTCCACTGGTAATGCTTTAGTGACGTCTTGAATGAGACTGTTTTTTATACGATATTGTTCGGCGACCTGTTCCACAGAGAGGAACCTCTGTACAGAGGATCAGGTAAATCTACCTGCCCAGAAGTCACCTGGCATGTTACATGATTGTGACATGTTCAAGACCAGTACTTACTAGTTTATCACAAAAGAAATGTGGCATTGATTTCACAATAACAGTGGGCTTGAATAACAGAAGATATTCTTTTAATTTATCATCAATAGTAAGCTAGGATAATTCCGCACACTGCACACATCTGTCCTGCAGCTGTATCAGCCAAAACATTCCTGCCAAATACAATGCATTTAGTTTGTTAAGTACCAAAGTGCAAGACTTAAAGGGGATCACCTCTTCATCAGGGAGGGAAAATGTGAGCAGTCAGCAGGGTGGGCGAGTTTCTTAATACAATTGTTTCATTTTGCTGTTGTGAATGGTAAGCTGTATTTTTTTTTCCTGTGGTAATGGAGTGATCATTTTTACCTGTTTATATAGCATGAATACAGCAGCAGGGTCAGAACCCATTTTCTGAGATGGTTAAGATGTTTTAGAGGTACCATCAGGACATTACACTTAATACGGCTGACCCATGTCAACAACACCCCCCCTCACATTAGTATCTTAGTGTAGATGTAGTCACATTCTCTAAGCACCACAGTTCTCCTTTAAGTTCTTATAAATTCTTCTTCATATCTTGACCGTATAACATTTTACACTGAGGTTGAAGAAACATGATATGAAAAAGATTTTTTTTTACTATTCAGTCACAATCTCTAACCTCGCACAGCCTCACAGTACTGCTAGCATGTCTGTGGCCTTTTTGGCTTGTTTCTTGCCTCAATAACTGACCCTTACTTTTATTTTTCATACTGATTGAGTATATTCTATTTAATGTGCACTTATGCTATAGTTGGATTTTTACATTGTTGTCTTGGTACAACAAGATTCTGTATGAATATCTCTTCTGTAAGCACCATAAAAGATAAAGAATAAGACAGAGAAGGGTTTGTTGGGGACATGCCATAGTAGGTCTCCAGTTCAAGCCTGAGACCACATCTGGCTTCAGGCAGCATGGCCACAGACGGCAGGGTGACATGTGGCGTATGTCTGGGCGAGACCTCAGTAAAAGTCCCGTAGTCACAAAATGAGCAGTGAAAGCCTGAAGCCTGAAAAGTCAGATAAAGGAAGGGGACATAGCAGAGTGTGGGGGATATAAGTGTGAAGTGATGGAGCGAGAAGCCGTGACTGGTGGAGCCCATGCAGTCTCCGTCCTTGCCTGTGGTAGTGCCCAAGCTGGGGTCTTCACTCATTTGTCTAAGAACACAGAAGGAAGGGGATGGGGGAGTGTGAACAGGACTCAGACCAGAGGGGTTTGTCACATTGTGTGGAGGTGACACCTCAAAAGGCCCACTGGCCCGCATAGTGGACAGCCAGTGCCTCCCCTAGTCCTTCCCTTAAGCACGAAGGGTCTCCGTGGCTTCTCACAGTCACACCAGAGTCTCCTTGTGTTTAACACTAGAGCTCTACTTCACTGTTCTCAGTTTGACTTAACTCACTAGATTCTCCACTGCCTGGCCTGGACTGGCATGTTTAAAGACCCTCTTTGTTTCTTTCCTGCAGCTTGAAGTGGCCTGCCTTTCTGTTTTTGTGGTGAAATCTTTCCACACCACACAACAGTTCCATTCCCCAACCATGAGTCAGCCGAACAAAGGAGGCGTCAGTGTAGCTCACTCTGCCTCTGGAATTAAAGAATGAAAAACTTTTCTTTTTTCTTCACTGAATATTTCCAGTCCATCTCTTTAGCCTTCACATCCAAAGGGGCTTCTCCTCTTGCTCACTGTGATCATTTACATCAAAATTCTGCTAGATGTCTGCACTGTACACTGTAATGACATGTAAGTATTTAGGAGTTAGCTCAACCACATGACCCATCATTATTATCCATGGGCTGTTGAATTCATGGTGGCATGGATTCCAAGGTTAATGCAGCTCATGAGACATTGTTTATCATGTATAACTTTCATTTTGAGCAATTCTAAATGGACATTGTCTTCATCTGCGTTTCTTTTATTGTCCGTGTGAGGCCTGCTGCTCCACAGCTACTCAGTTGTCATAAATGTTTTAAAAGTGCCCTTTGATAACGAGTTTGTCATTGTTTTATTCAGAAATATCAACCGCCCCATTATAGTGGCAGGTATTTTGTCAATCGATACACAATAGTGCATTAATATTTAATCCTTTATATGTCACCACTATATAAGAAAAACTGGATTGTTGAGAGGCAGCAGCTGGAGCTCGTTTATTTTCCTGCTTTAGCAGCAAAATAGAGAGGATAGACAACTCGCTTTAAGGGTGTATGTGTGTGTGTGTGTGTGTGTGCGCACACTGACACACACCACATATATCTGCAGGATGCGCATGTCTTCAAACAGTAGGTGTCCACATGTTTATGTTTGCCAACACAGCCGTCTGTGCTGTCTTTCACTGAGATAGGAGAGGTGATGTCTCACCGCCCTGGAGTGGTTTTTCCTCCAGTCATAAAGTTAAACTCCAAGGACACTCAATCTGCAAGAGCAACAATGTTGACATTAGTAATAATGAACCAGTGGCCATGTAGTGCATTTCCCAGCATGTATTTTAACAAATGAGGAAAAGAAGAGAATACTTTTGTTTCATCACAAGTAATTGTAATAATTAAAAGTAATTTCAGCGTCTATTCTCTGTGCAAGGAAACTATTTTTTTTGTATCGCAAAGACCTCTCCTCTCCTTAATACACGCTCAGTTAATGTGTTCACTATCACAGCTGAAAACTAGTAAAACTAGTGTGTACCAAACCAGGTCAGAAAATTGCAAATTACTGAATAACATTACAATATTAAATTACACTTTTATTTATTCATGCCCTTTGTTTTTAAACAGAACACTTTTGGGGTACCTTGGTTTTTGACTGCTCACTCTTTTAGTCACTGAATATAAATTATAGTGACTGTGGCCATTGACCTGACTTATTTCTACTGTGCATGTGGGGAAGACAACACACTGTAAACTGTCTTCTATTATTTTGATGCTTTCTGCAGTCTCAAAAAGCAAAGCACATTTTCTGCTGCCTTTCTTCGTTTGTAACACAGCTGTATTTCAGCCTTCAGAAACATTTGCAAGCAAACATTTGCTAGGATATTGTACATTTTTATCAAAAAATGTACAATATCCTTGTGTTTCAGCAAGAAAATCTAAATTTCTTTTGTACAGACTGAATTATGTTTTCCTAAATCTGAATTTGGTGTTTACATGTGCATACATAAAAACAGATTCTTCTAAAACCTGATCGCAATATCGATCCTTTCGGGACAAAGAAGTCTGCTTTTTTGCTCTATTAGGGACAACATATTTGAAAGATGAAATCAGTGTTGTTTTTTTTTGTGTTATTATTGTGTTATAACTTGTCTCTGGCTACTTTCTAGCCTCCTTACCCTTCCAAGACGTAAAAACAGGTCTCAAATGTATTTCACTTGCATGCCAGTCAGTGCAACAGTATGCTCAGTGAGTGTTTTTAATTGTTTTTGGATCTCAATGGAGGTCTATGACACAGAGGAAAAACCTATGTGATGCTGTGGGTAAACAGTGGGTTCAATTCACTGCGGGTCTTCAGTCTTTTTGTGGGATTTGCTGATAACAGAGAAAATACAAAGTAGCACCAATGTTATTTTTTAGGCAAAATAAAGAAGCAAACCCATCACAATAGATGGTTCCAGGTAAGCTCTTGCAACAGCTTAAAAAAAAGTCTCAAAGACTCGGAAGCTAAAAATTTACAGGTGAGTGGGTGTTCTGCAAAAATGAGAAGAGGAAATAAGTTCAAAAATATGAAAATATTAAATCTAGAAGAAAGCCTGTTTTAGATTGCAAACCTGGATTATGAAACATGTGTAGGTGGTGGACTGAATGGACAGATCTACTCAAGTAGTAACAGAGCCTGCTGTCATCCTGCACAGCTTCTCTGTCCTCCTGACAATACACACATATCACCAGGACAGTCCATGCCATGTTAGACTTCAAATGAACTGTACAATGACCTGCAAATGACAAGCACAGAGAGTTGCAGCCCCCTGTGACTTTGGTGTGAATGAGTTTTAACCCTTTGTTACCGAGAAAGAGGGGAAGAAAGCATAATCTATGATCCCAATGTTTCTGGAATGTTTAAAAAGGTCAATATGCTGATATTTTTGACAGCGCTTGACCTTTTGTGAAAAAAGTAACAAAACCATTGGAATTGAAATAACTTCTTTGTTTAGTTCTGGCACATAATGTATCACAGTCAAAGCATGCTGTCTCCCCACAGCATCTGCCCATGAGTGACTTGACTGTTAATCCGGTGTATTGATCTAATATCAAAAGGTGCTATTTAAATGCAGCATAACTCCCCAGGAGCCATGATCTGTCAGTAGGCGCTGTTTGGAGTCTGGCTGAATAACTAATGCCTGTTTTGTCTGTCACTGTGTCCAGATGGCACAACATCTGGCCTCCACCTACAGGAGCAGGGTCTAAAAAGTGGTCAGGTGGGCTGATGGAACCCAGTAAAGTAAGTTCATGTACACTGACTGGCCACATTAAAACTACTGCAAGGTGAAGTAAACGGAATTAATTAGTTACAGTGGCACAAGTCAGGTGTTGAGATATGTTAGGGGCGGAAGACCTGAAAGACAACATCCAAAAATGTGATGGCATCAAATGTATACAGTGTTTAGTACCCACTAAAAGTGGTCTCATGAAGGGTAGCTATAACTGGAGACAGGATCATGGCACCAAAGATTCATTCACAGGGTGGCCTGTGTGGTCTGATCCTGTCAAAGAGCTTAATGATAGAAAGCTGTCAGAACCAAAGTGCATTCAGTTTGCTGCGTATGTAGCTGTGCAGACACCAGTCTATTGCTGAAAAGTGCCTACAGAACTGTACTACTGAGAATCAGAACTGGGCCACGGTGCAGTGGAACAAGGTGGACTTTAATTTACATCACGCGGGCGGCCGCGTGTGTGGGCACCGTTTACCTGGGGAGGAGATGGCAGCAGGATGCAATGTGAGAAAAGAGCAACTATAGTTACTTTGCACATCTTTAACTGTATAATGTTAATGTTGGGTTGTATATTCATTTATTATGCAGTAAGTTTCCAGATTAATAAGGTAAAGTATGTTGCAGAGACAGAACATTACCAGTACCCAACTTTGTCCAGACTTTAACATGACAGGTACAAAATGTTTGCAAAACACAATGTGTGCAAGGCAAAACCTCTCATTAACGCCCCTCCAACTCTGGGTTGTTTTACCCCTGTGTAGCTCACCATACTTTAAAACAGGCAGCGAGTTAGTGTACAGTGGTATTAACACTGTGTACTGTTATTGTTTTGAATTAAGCTTGACAACAGCTCGCGCTCTATTGTCTATTTAGAATAGATGTTTTTGACAGCACCATTCACACTGTCAGTAATCCCTGTACACCTCTCTCCAATCAGCTACATCAATTCCAGCTCTGATATTCCCGCACATGCATTTGACCTCACATTAACCCAGATACATTTGATCTTTAAGAGCCATAAATTGGCTTTTGTCATTACCATAGGTTAATTACTGAGATTTGCTCAGCACCGTTGCTACACTGTGATTGCAATAATATGCAGTACACAAAAGCCATTCACAGTGCCTGCTTGAGCACTAAAAATAGGCATTGTTTTGATCTTTCTATAACTATCAGGAGTTTGCAATAGTCTATTATTGGCACTCTACCTAGCAGTACTTTTGATACTGGAAAGCTCAGTTAAACCTCACCCTTCCTGTCATTCTCTTCTTAATACGCCATCTGACTGGAAGCCCAAATATAGCTCTGAATATGATCCCTGCATTCCTCACAGCACCTTTATGAGAGGGAAAATGGTTACTTAGTTAACAGATTAATCAGTAATGAAAATAACTGGCAGCTTGAGCCCTAATCCAGACACTGACAATTCTTTTGGCTATTGTTTAAATGATTTGGTTTTTATGGATGATTTTAGACTTGGACAAATTTATAAAGTATCTTGTTAAGTGTTACATTATTAATATTTACAAGTCATGTAATTGCCCAAGTTTGAATCACAATAGTCCTCATTTACTAACAGTCCACACGCACAAATCCGTGCGTAAATCATATGTACAACCTTTTCACGCACAAATCAGTGATTTATCAATATTTTTGTACCTGAATTTGTTTGTGCTTTATGAACAAATTTATGGCCATGGATACAAACAAATATTAAAGGCCTGGCTGTTTTACAAAATTTTAAATCAAGTCTTTAAAATGAATACTACTACTACTAATTATTATTATTATTATCATTATTATAGTAGTATTAGAAGTGTCCTCAGCATCAATCCTGACAGCTGGGAGCATGTTGGTCTGAATCTACATCAGCGTGACACAGACAGAATTTAAGGTAATATAAGACTTTGCACTGATGCCATTGTCCTGAGTTGACATCTGACATGAATAATCATAAACCTAGGAATATTCATATTTACATTTTGCTCTGCCATTCATTTCATATAACTTTGAGTCCTACCATGGCCTCTGAAGACTGCTTACAGGTGTTCCTCTTTACTCCTCAGACAGGTGTATATATATATATATATATTTTTTTTTTTTTTTAAAGAAATCAAAGGTTTGATTAACCATGGATGTTCATGAAATATTACGGGAAAGTGCGAGTGTGTGTGGGTGCTTGTGTATGTGAACAGGCTCCTATCTGATTATTACTAGTGGGCGTTTCTCTGGTGTTCTTTTATGAGAAGAGGTTTTAGATTTCTCTACTTAAATAGACGTTCTGTGCTGATGATCCTCTTTTAGCTCAGTAACCATGACACTCAGACTCTCTGCCTGATATGCGGGATCAGGAACAATACTCCAGATGTTGACTGGAACAGCACATCCATGTTGTTTTTCTCTATCATCACCCCCTTAATGACGTGTTTCCCAGAGAATGTCCTGGAAATATAGCCATAAGTTTATACCTATTATTTCTGAGCCTCTGAAAATGATGACTATGTACAAAAATGGTTGTAAATCCTAAATATTTAATGCAATACTTTTGGAAAAATGCTTAAATTAAAGCTGAAAGGCTGCAATTCAATTATTGATATATTGATTATTTGATTTGAAATGCCCTATGGTAGTGTACAGAAGCAAAATTACAAACATTGGAAAGCCTAAAATGTTATGGAGGTACTGATGCTTCAGAGGTGCTGTACAGCCAACATAAAAAGAAATCAGCCATGACACTAACAGAAACTGTTTATTTTATACTGTATGTCACAGAAAAGTAATTAAAGTGGTAAAAAATCTGCACTGCAATAGTGCTTCTCCCAAGCCACTGAGTTATGACAAATAAGACTATTTTTGGGTTGTGAGTTTAAGCCGGTTTGAATGAAAACACATGGTTAACCTGTAAATAGAGATTCAGCAGGTCTCTGCTGCACTAATTGAGCTTTGAGCTTATTGTAGGGTCTTGTGTGGGAGTTTCTACCAACTCAATTTCTAAATTAAACACATTTCTCCAACGGCAAGTAGTAAAGGGACACATTCCTAAGTTTCTTTTCATCAATTTTGATCATCATTATGCATTTAACCTGTAAAACAGTTTTACACTTTCTTGCACAGACTCTCATATTAGGGTTTATCTAAAATACACAAGTTTGAAACTTAAACTACAAGATCAGAGGAGCAAATTATTGATTCTACAAAGTCGAACTGGGTTTACCAACATTTTTGGGCTGCAGTTACTGTATAGCTGCGATGTAAATAGAACATTGAGTGTTTTAAAGCTGTCTTAGGACCCTTTATATGGTCACAGACTTATATATATTTGGGACTGTCAATTATAGGACGTACAACTACATACATGAAGTTGCCATATGCTTTTTATCTGCCTATTAACATTAGCTAATTGGCATTTGTTAGAACTATTATCTCAATGTGATAGGCTTGATTCAGAGACTGAAACAAATTTGCTTCCCTAAGCAGCATGTAGTTGTTTTCATGTAAAAAGGATGATTAAATGGCCATATACTACCTGTTCATAAACAGAAAATTATTACAGGAAATGGATTGGTACTTATATAGAGCTTCTTCTAGTCTAACTGAGTACTCAAAGAGCTTTTTACCTCATGTATGTTCTCCCTGTGGCTGCATGGGTTTCCTCTGGGTACTCCAAAGTCATGCACGTTAGGTTAATTGGTGATTCTTAATTGGCTGTGGGTGTGAGGTAGATAAAGTGCTTGAAGTGTATGAAATAAAATAACTGCATGACTGTATGGTTAAAAATGTGGCTAGTGGTCAGTAAGATTAGAAAAAGTACATTACATAATTTTTCCTTTTTCCCCTAAACTTAACCAAGTCAGTTTTAGTGGATAAAGCTAACAGCACTGTAAAACTACTATCAGAAGATTTGCATTCAAGATTCACATGAAATGTCCTCAGTAGATGCATACAAATAATAATTGTGATTATCTCATAAAGACAAGATTTGTGCATTTAGATAAAACCAAAAAGAAAAAAGTCAGTCTAACCTAATGAGGTGGTAACACATGACATCTAAAGTGACCAAGAGAGAATAATGCAAAGAGTGCAAGCACAGAAAAGAAGTAGGTATCAGTCACTGTCTGAACTAAGCCCTGCTGTCATGCACTGGAACAGTATCTTGTAAATTTTCACCAACATCACACAATTGATGGCATTGCAAAACACACAAAAAATGTTTAAATTGTCGTTATCTTTAAAAATGATCTTCCAGCAAGCAAAAATATAAATATATTTTATTATTCTTGTTACTGGAGTGAAGAAATTAATCATTTTGTCTTCTTATTTCTACACACACACACACACACATCGTTTTTTCCCGTGTCATTTGTCTTTACCACACACACAAATACAGCCTCTTTTCTGTCCTCCTGTGATGCCGGCACTCTCCTCTAGGTTAGTGACAGTGATGAATGCAGAACATGGAACACATTAATGCAGTGAATTCTGGTCAATGTCAGGCCTTTCTTCACTGTGTCAAGTTAAACAAACAAGATCAAGCAAAAGCGAATGGTAATTGACCCTCCAGAGATAAGGCCCTTGCAACTGAAGCAGGAGGTCACAGGAATCCCAAGCCATTCTCAAACCTGAGCACGTGTGTCCACACTCAAAAATATACTGCACTCACTGTCCACATGGTCACACTTTCATAAAATTCAATAGGGTTCTCACCCCTCTTACAAGGTGAATTATTACGAGACGGAGCCCTGTGATATATACTTTCTCTGTACAGTGCCTCATCAGCAACAGACTGTCATTGTAATAAGTGGATTTTACTTGTAGGAAATGTCTAAAGACGTAGTGGGATGTGTTTAAAATGTGGAGCTTCTGACATTTTGATGACACATTCTTGTGAAACCTAACTAATTAGCAGACTTTTTGATTTTGAACTTCTGGTTTTAAATAATGAACCCTGTATGCTTACTATATGTCCGTCACAGCTAGCAAACATCGTTCTGATGCTGCGTAATTGGAAGTGAGTGTAATAGAAGAGGAAGAGGGTTACCAGGTGGTGAAAGGCAAACACCTGATAGAATTTCATTTTAATTCATTCCTTCATTTTCATCATTTGGTAATTTTAGTCCTGCAGATAACGCTGAAAGAAATCAGTGTTGTAGATTTTATGTTTTGTTTTTTTTTTTTAATTATGTAATTTGTGACAGTGAGACTAAAATATCATATATTGTGAGTGTAATTGGTGCTTGGGTGAGAATGTTTCAACAAAGTTGTTACTTAAATGCATGCATGTTTTTGGGGAGTGTGTTGAAATGTCTGAGCTGAACTCACTCAGCATAACTGACTATATTTGGGCTTGACCAATCAAGCCCAAGATTAGCAACACACTAAAGTGAGATGTCAGCAGGTAATATAAATGTACTAATATATTACATAAAACTGAAATTATGAGTAAATTACAGTGTCTAACAAATTTATTAAACCACCACTCAGTGTAAGGTTTATGCCACAGCTGTTACAGTATTAATAATTACCAAAATCCTTTTTTATGTTTCTGTAATGGTTAATCCAGCTCTTCTATTGAAATATTTTGAATGCTAAAATGTAATTAAGCGCATTGTATTTTTTTTTCATTCCAATGCCAAATTAGTTATTTATTTAACTCCTAAACAGAAAAATTATTTTTAGTGGTTGAACATTATGCTTGATTAATTTCTGTTCTGGCTCAAATGTGGGTATAAAAACAGGAATACATTTCAGTGAATTCAGTCATTCTTAGTTGTAAGCAAGTTTATGAGATATTTCTAAAATATTTGTGTTTTCTTGTTTTTATGACAGGTGGTCTAATAAATTTGTGAAGCACTGTGTATTTGATGGCCCACGCTGTGTGATGTTCTGTTGAGTTTGCTGTGGCATGCATCTGGGCGGGCGTTGGAGAAACTGGCAGTGCCTGAAAGATGTGAGCGACCGAGGATGCAAAAAGGTCTCTTCTCCAGGGCTTGAATACTTACACCACGGGCTCTTTTAAATTTGTGTGAGCACGCATGCTCAAAGCTATGCGTAAAATCCCAAAACTGACTTTTAATTTCACTGTCACCAAGTTAATAAAGGAGCAATTCACGAGGCAGGAATTGTTGTTCAAGGGTGCCTCCAGGGAGGGGCTTCATTTTTAGAAAGTGGTACCTGAGGGAGAATTCATCTTAATATCACAATCTCCTAATAAAATGGATGTGTTGTTTGGCCATTTAGAAGTCTAGAAAGGTGTGCCTGACTAATTTGATTCTTTCTCCTTGACTATGGCATGCATTTAGTTGCCTCATTTATAACACCTTCAGGCTTCTACTCTTATGGTGAAGTGCACCTGCCACCTTTCAAAGACTGAACAGAGTGGTTGCTGGTCTGGAAAGCTGTGCTATAAATTTAGATACTGTTGTCATTTTCAGCAACAAATTGGAAGGTCGTGTACTGCACATCCAAGCTTTGTTTGAACATCTTGCATGAGCTCAACTTACAGTAAACTTGGCTGTGATTTTGCCGGGGTTAGTGTGGGTAAGGTAATTGTTAAGGGGCAGGTTCAGCCCTTGGGAGTCCAAGTCTGGGCTATTGATCATTTTCTCTCTTCCAAAAAAAGGAAAAAATAATAATTTCTTTGGCATGGTTGGTAATTACTGAGCAGGGTTTATAAACTTACCTGCACTTCTAGAAGACTTCAGAGCTGATTAGGTTGCTGGTAGATGTTACAAGCTGGACTGTTACACAGTGGAGATGGTGAAACTGACCATTTAATCAGTTTTGGGTCTTTTTTAATGTTTCAGCTTGTTTGGTACCAACACTGCTGAAAATTGATATTCTTGCACTATGCTTGCATTTTTCAAAAATCCGTGAGTTAAAATGTCTGTAGCAAGAGTTATTTTTAATATTTTAATATTTAATATTATGCTGCACATCACATTTCCCAAAAGGGGTCCCAATGCTTTATTATATTAATATATTGTAATATTTCAGTCAGTGTTAAAGGAGATACAAATCAACATTAAATATGTTTAAATAGCCTAGGTACATGTGATTGGTTCCAAGAAATGTTGCAGTCATGTATTTTATTAAGCTGGACTGCTTGTTGTGTTTGTTGCTGGCTTTTAATTTCTGCATCTGTCCACACAGCTGGTCTTTTTATTACTATTAATTTACAACTTGGGTTTTGTCTGCCTGACCACTTGCATTTATAGAGTAATAAGGGAATGCATTTAATTCTCCCCTTCTCAGTTGCATTGTGAATTGTGAGCATGGATCGAATTGAAGGCGGTTGATTAAACCATACTGTCCCAGGCTTTTAAGTGTGTTTAATTTCACACCATCTATAAATAAGCCAATTATTTTCTTATGCACACTGTCACAGTGAAGGCTTCGTATGTTTATCGCACACACAATTGTATGTGAAGGCTGTTTCAAACACCATACATCTCTAGTTCTCTTGTTAATCCACTTCTAATGTTGACTAAGAAACCAACACTGTTTTTTGTTTTTACAAAGCTCAGATTATGAGGGAATTGTATTTTGAATGCACTTGAAAGCCAGGGAGTTCTATGCATATTTTTGTTGGGCTTAATCTACAGATTGTTATGTCTAGCCATGTGGGTATTATGCAACGCAAACTCCTCAAAAGAACACAAACAGTGAAATTCTCAAGACTGAGTATGTGGGAGGGCTTATCCGAACGTCTGCTGCCAGTTTTAACACTCGAGGATACTACATGCTGAATAGATTTATGCTTTTATTTCTAGTTGCCATTGTCTCTCCTGCAGTTAGGGAGAGTCCTGTCTTGATCCTGACCAAAGCCAGAGTGAAATAAAGTAAGCTGTTGTAATCATTTTCAGTCTCAAATGGTCCGTGAAAGAAAAGATACTGACCAGTACAAAATTCTTGTATTTTTATTATTTTTTAAAGTTTTGCACATGAATTATTCATGCTTATTTTTTTTCCCCCTTGGCTTTAGATGGGTGTATTTTTAAACAAAACACAAACAAGCACAAGACTTGACTCAAACAATGGCATTCGGTTTCATAGGTGCTTCAAGGAAAACCTCCATTGTTTACACATTCAAATGTCGTTTTGTATAATCGTGCATGCCTATTGAAGGACCTAAATGCATTGTAATTAGAAAATAATGGCCCAGCGTTCATGGATGGGCGGTTTCTACTTAACATTTTCCCTCAAAGCAAATGGGCTAAAGTCAAAATCAACCTGGATAGAAGCCCGTCAGACCCCAATATAAAAGTTGATCTAGCCTGTTAAAAGAGGGGGTCTGTGCATGCAGAGGTGTAATGGCAACGCAGTCTCTATTAAGGCTAACAGCTCCCATCTCCTTCAAGGTGGTCATTTAGTAGTGCTGCTCATTCAGCCTAATCAATGGTTGAAGCTGCAGCGAACCATTAAATAAAAAAAGAGGCTAGAGATGAGGTGCTTCTGATTGGGGTTAATTGGATGTAATTGGAATTTATACTGTACAGTGGACGACTCATTAAGAACACATTTAAAAATAATGTCATTTGAGCTCAGGTCATTTAACCATTTTTACACTGAAAAAGTGTGAGGCAGGACTTGGGAAAAGTGGCATAGCCGGTGTCTTGCTGTGACTTTACACAGGCTGTATGTGCACTAAAATGCAAAATGTCACTTATTGATTTTTCAGTTTGCACCTGAACCCGAGACCTTCAATTTCAGATTGAAAATCATTTAAGTTTATTTTGGATAATGTGCTAACACATCCCGCTTGTAGCATGTTTAGATAAACATTAAACGCTTTGATACAAATGATGATGCAGCTGTAACCAGAAGCCTTCTGTAGGCAGCAATAAGTGGAAGCTTGTGAATAAACAGATAATAAAGAGTCATTAAGCTAAATTTAATTTTAAAATGTGTGGGGGTTTTTTCCTGCAGTTTTGTCCAGCTAGCATAATGTGTTGGACAGCTACTTGAAGCTCTGTGCCATGAGACAAGCTCAGACAGATGGATTTCAGCACTAATCCGTTTGATGTAAGTGAATTTAGGTTCTAATTCATGGGCTTGCGCACTGTATAACAAGCCAGAATCAGCAACACACGGTCCATAAATTCAAGAGGAGAGCAAGAGTGAGAGAGAGAGACAGAGTGTGGGATGAGAGAAGGCGGTAGAAGAATATGGTGTTTAACTGGAAGGCAGTATGTTTTATCAGTCACTGGCACCATTTAGCTGACAAAAATGAGCAGGCCCAGCTCTGGGAATAGGGCCTAGGCACCGGGTGTTCACCAAATCCTCACAAGAAGAATATCAGCACTTCTCACATGCTGCTGCCTGATATCCACTGCTGTAGCTGAAAACTATCTCCATTGTCCAGTTTGATTGCCTGAATCAAACTGATTTACTGCAAATCCATCTGAGCTTTGATAAATCTATTACAGTTTCATTTCACTGATTTCATTAACGTGAATAAAACCAGCCATGCTTTCTGCATAACTGCCTTTTAATGGCTTGGCCCTGTCACCTGCCTCAGTATTAATCCCTCTGACTTATTGCTCCGCAGAGGGAATGAGTAATGGGTATTTGAATGTGATCAGCACAGTACAATGCAATTAAGGAACCAGTACTGTTCTGTGCCTTTAATCCTGAACTAATTTGAATTGCAGTTTGATAGCACTGTGAATCCTGCATAATTATGTAGGGTGCATATTAAACTCTGTGACAAACCAAAGAGGCCTTTAACTAGCCCTGCCACAAGGAGAGCAGCCAGGAGAGCCACAGTAAGGTAGCCAGCCAGAGCACACTGGAAGTCTCAATTACCACCATCTTGGCTGACAGGTGGAAGCTTAGGGGGATTGGAGGGGAGGGGGGTGGGAGGCTTCATTTGAAAATGGTTGACACTGATATCTCTCTTTTTTTTTTCATCCCTAACCTCAACTGTTACATACAAGTGTCATTTCAGCCTCAAAGAACAGATACATCAAGTGTGAATCAAGGAAGGTTTGGGTTTGGTCATTGAGGATAAGCTCTGAAGAAACAGTACTTTAAAATCCATTTTAACACCTCTGTTCCGGCAGTTACTTTAAAAGAAAATGAAATGTTTTATATTGGTCACTATATCAGTTCAATTTAGGACATACCTGCAGAGGTAAATGCAGTTTGGGAAAATCAGCTAATTTATGCTTCTAATATATTACCAAACCCGGAATGAATTCATATGAATATATTTAATAATACACATTTATAAAATTTAAATCAAGGCTGTGCCATTTCCAGCTGCCTAGATTGGAAAGAAAGTTGCATGATGGGAACAGAGTTCAAGTTGTTTTTTTTCCTTTCATCAGAATGGTCTGAAAAACCTAAAGATTATGAAAATACCTTTAAACAACTTTAAAATCAGATGTTTTATCCCTGTGATTTAAAGTCAGGACATAATTTGATTGTTATTCCTTGTGGGGAGGGTGGCGGTGGGGTGGGGTCAAATCTGTAATAAATACATCCATCAGCAGTTACCTTATTTCTTGTTCCACAAGTGGTCAGACTTGCATATTTCACACTGCCTTAAAATATTCTTAACAGTGAGTTATTCTGCCTCACACAAGATTGAGCCAGAGAGCAAAGATAAGAGGGATAGAGTGCGGAGTGAGAAAGAGACGCAGAGGCAGAGGGGAGAAGAGGAGGAAGACACAGAGGGGGCTGCTAAATTAAGCCATTGTGACTCAAAATCCTCCTTTAATAAGGTTCATGCTGTCTACAACTTCATCATTTTCTCCTGAATGATAATTACTTTATTCAATCATGTTCAAGGTTTTAGTGAAAGCTAGCATTGATTGATTAACTTCAATTACCATGCTTGCATTTGCATAGATAAAAACTGCTTTTCAATTTGTGAGTGGCACGCGGGTGGAAACCCTGCCTTGATATTTGCATTTCAATGTGAACGGTGAAGGATAAAGGTGGGAGCGGGGTCTGATCACTGCTAAGCCCTTTCTGGTCGGCTGCGCCAGCATCTATTTTTCCATAAACACCCTTTGTTATGATGTTGGTTTGCTCCCTCCACGCAGAGAGAGCCAGCAGTGAGCTCTGTTTGCAGGCTGGCTTGTCGGCTCTGTTGGGGGATTAGGCTGCGTTGCACTACAACTCAGTCGAGAGCTTAGGTGAGCTCAGACTGTGGCAGTGCACTGCTCTCACAACCGTTGTACACCAGGCAGATGAATGGACAAATGTTGGAAAATTTCACACTCCAAGGAGTTGTATATGCTGTATTCCATCTATAGGCTGACTGAGCTAATGAAGATGCACATGTGTAAAGAGCGAGAGGCAGTGGAAGATAATTACAGTTATCACATGTCTATATCAATCATCATTAACAAGATTGAAAAACATGCATAAACCCACACAGTTTATCTTGACAGACTTATTTAACCAGCAAATTATTTTAATTTTCTAAACTTTTTTTTTTTTCCAAAGACATTATATCTCATCCCAGCTACACATCTGCATGCTCATTTACAGATGACAAGATATCCTCTCTCTTGACAAGCTGAAATCTTTTGCTTCTTGCCATCTTTAAGTGATAATGGAAAAACCAACAGATACTTGTAATTGAATTATTGTAACTGGGCTGCATGAGCACCTAAGTGTGAAAAAAAAAATTTTTTTTTGAAGTCCGTTGCCACTTGATCTCAGTGAGCTAAAATAAAAAATAATGAGAGGAGGTGGTTTTATAATGTATTTCCATTTGTGCTCCGGTCCATGCAAAGAACTGTATAGATATACAGTGAGCGAAATCACAGCTGTGCCACTTATGCATGAGTATTGGGATTACTGTCACCTTTGTCTGCATATTTTTTCTTTGATTAATGTCACCCAAATGCTGTGTCTTCCAATTGAGAACCCAGTTCATTTGCATGATTTTTTGTACATGGTGCAAATTTGGGGATAAATTAGTCAGTCTCCCTATGTTGGCATGGCACTGAGTGATTTTTACAGAACGAAAGGAGTCTCAGAGCAGTACTCCCAGAGAATTACACCTGTGAGATATGCTAATCATTAACACAGCCATAATGACCTTATTTACCTTCATATAAAAGACAGAAATTAGCATTAGGTGCCCTAAATGAACAGGGAGTTAATAATCAAGGTACTCACTTTTACCCCCCATTTGTTAGCTGGAGAGGCGTCAATATGTTTAGTTGGAGGCAACCATCAGTTGATGCCTTTAAAACGTATTATGGCGCCATCCCCTATTGCTGCCTTGAAGGGGAATTCCCAGATGGTGGGCCATGATTAGGTAGTTCACTTAGCTGTTTAGAATTGAGCATCTGGAAACACAGGTTGAATTAACACCACTGGGTCCCTCATTTTCTCTAAATGAGTGTCATTCAATTAATCTAATTATTAGGCATGCAAAAACTGAAGGACTAATAGATTCCTATTATGCCATCATTATCATCTCTCACTCACAAGTGCTTACATTTCTAAGCGGGCTCATGTGTTTAGCACCAAAAGAAACAGCCTCAAGCTTCGCTCTTATACCTTCAGCTTACCTACGGACAAGTTTAGAAAATTGACAAACTTGGTTACTTTTTAAATGATCTCATTTACATTTTGCTTTCTACTGTGCAGCGAGTTTCAGTTATTCTCATTTCTGGTCCTTTCGGATGCAGAGGCCCTGCTGGTTTCCACTTTTGTCATGTAATCAGGGCCTGATTTAGACCTAGAACACCAGCTGAATGAAATTAAGATTCTAGTAGGACTGAAAACAAGCAGCACTCTGGGTACTGAGGAGCAGGACTGAGAGCCACTTAATTACAGCACTGTATCTGTGACAAAATAAAATGCACCTCAGAGGCATCATTAGCAACAAATACACAGACACATCAATGGTATAGGTATGAAACTGAACAAAACAAGTCTTAAAGCAATTACAAATGAGAAAACTGGCAATCACATTAGAGGAGAAATTTCAGAACAATTTAGCACTATCCTATCTGGGACTCCTGTGGCTATTTCTGCTACACTTGTTGCAAACAAAAAGGTCAATCAAGTGGGTTTTTTTTTGAAGACATTGTCCTTCTGTCACTTCACACTATCTGACAATAGACAGGCAGAACAGATGATAGGTGTCAGCTCCTCATCAGCCTCCTCCTGATCATGTGATGCTAGGCTAAAGTGGCCCATCTCATGTCTCTCTTCTCTGTTCCCTTGCTAACTCTCCACACCCCCTCTCTGGATCCCCTGCTGGCCGGAAGGACCCTCTCCCAAGCCTGGAGTGGCTCCTGCTGGGACTAGTGAGCTGCTGGCAAGAAAGGCGAGGGGGAAGGGTTGTGGGGTGGATGGAGAAGAGGGCGCGGGGGGGGACGGGGGGGGGGGGGGGGGGGTGTTGTTACACAGACCTGGAGAACATTATGAGCAGTCCTCAACCTTACCCATCACCCTCCACCCCATCCCAGTCGCCTATCTTCTGTCTGTACGGAACCTCCCCCACACAGACATTCTCCCTGCTGTTTGTGTGTGTACATGTGTTTGTGCACTCCTTCTCTAGCGAATGCATGACGGAGTGACTTGCCCGTATGTGTATGTGTGTGTATTTTCACACAGATGTGCTTGCTTGGTTGTGTTTGAATGATTTTTAGTGAGTACAGTATGTGCGTGTGGCCATGTTAGTAAAAGACTGAGTGAGTAAACATGTCCCAGGAAAGGCTGAACATCGTGAGCAAAGAACAATAAATCTACTGCACAGAGCTAATCATACAGAGGTAACAATCCAGCCAGAGCTGGAGCAAGTCAATTAAATCATCAGCTCATTAGAATAAAACCACTTAAGCTGTAATCAAATAACTTTGGATCCCAAGATCAGCATCTAAAAAAAAAAACACTTTCTGACTATTTTCTGTTTCTTTTCCTCTCCAACTAATATCATATCCTGCTTTCTCAGTTTCCATGAGCTTTTTTTTTTTGCTTGAGCACACTGCGCACGCACACACACGTGCGCACGCATACACACACAAACACACACACCCCCAACAGGCCCTTTACCAGCCACACTTCAGTCTAGCCCTGCCTACAATGCAAACACCCAGGAAACTTAATTCACAAAGAAGAGATACCAATTTCTTCTCAGCAAGAAATATATCAAGGATGTTAAACAAAGCAAACAGCTGCATCGAATTCTGATGGCGCAAAGCTAAGCCTTCAATTTGAGCCTTCTCTCAGAAAAAAAGGCTGAATTTAGCTTCAAATATATTCCTGGTAGAAAAGAGAGCATATTGTGTTATCATGAGAGTCTGTTTACCTAGTGAATCTACATATGGCTATCTAATATCTTTGTGCCATTGAGCAGGTTGGAAGCTGGAGTCCCAGGGGTTTCAAGGCTGGGATTATGCATGGCGGGGGTTGAACTATTGCCCCTGTGTGATTGAAAGACCTCCACCAGCTTAGGCCCTGTTTATTGTACATTTGCATTGCTCAGTTCCATGAGGCTGCTGGGAACTATCAGTGGCCAGGCGGCTCATATCTGGGCTGCTGTAATTCGGTTTCCTCCGATTCCCCTCATGCCTTCCAGCAAGCAGGAGGCGCTGAGGGCTTATAGGCAATCATTTAGTCTGATTGACCAGGATATGCTCTGATCAATATCTTGTACCAGGCCCCACATGGTGAGAAAAAACAAATCAAGTGTTTGGGTATTTCAAGCCAGTATTTACACTGACATTCAGGATTTAATACCAAAACACTTCTCCTTAATTTGGAGGAACAAGAGGAAGGCTGCTTTGAATGTGTCATGCTTTGCAGATGAAGAAATGCAAGTTTAGAGATGTTGTGAGCCGAATTTAAAATGCATGGCATGTTTTGTGTCAGTAAGTTGCATTCTGAGTCATCTCTTGCCAATGAAGTGAAGATCTATTAATAAAGATAATTGCGTTTGGATCCATGCCCTGAAGTGGTCAACTATGCAATTTCACTAATTCATCCTGGTGAAAGGTTGACCTTAAGAAATGTAATTACACACACACACCTCAGTTACATCGGGAACCCAAGAGGTCTGCAAAACGTTTACTGGTGAAAAAGGTATAATTACCAGAAAACAATTAGCCTATTACTGTGGCAGTTGTCAGCTGAGTTTTTCTGGTGCATCTTCTGGCTTTAAGTAAACAATTTATTATGAAAATCCTGTTACTAAATTACATGTTGTCAGTACGAAGGCCAGAATAAAGATTGTTTGACTTGTTTTTTCTCTTTTTTTCCCCACCCCTCTTAGATCTTACTTCTGTCTTAAATACTGAAAATCAAGTTATTAAAACTCAATGCACCTGCCTATCTTTAAGGTATACAGTGGGGAGTGCATTAGTTCTACATGGCCACGTGGAATTAAGTGGTTTAGAGTAGCCTGGTATAAACACAAATCATTTATGAATTTTAATAGGCCCACCCATGCCTCATAACTATGCATGACTTCATACTTTCATAATTGACAGGAAATATGATCTAGGCCAAGGGTCGCCTATTAGAATGACTTTTCATTTAATTTTTTGACAGCCCAATACACAAATACAGGGTGGATTTCTTGAGCATATTCATGTAGTGCACAGGAACCTTTCTGGTGAAGTCTAGCAGCAAACCCCTGAGGTCAGGACCACCTCTCTTATAATTACACACTACCACATTTTGTAGTAGTACAGCAGATCTACCTTTGAGTCGCATAATGTTGCCGATCAAGTAGAAATTCAGTTTATTCATTAAAGTGGTTAAAAGCATAACTCACAAAGCCAAAATGTACACTCCATATATAGATCATTTCCATTGCATTACAGGCAAAAGAGTGGCACGTTGACATAGGTATGCTGTGCACACTGATGTCGACCACGCACACCGAGCAAATATAAAATGCTGCCTTTTGCTCAAGTTCAGCTGTAGGTCAGGATGACCCCTCTCCCCTTTCTCTTCTTCCACACCTACCCTGACCAGGGCTGTTCTGCGGCAGCGAGGTGTTCATATACAATAGAACAATATGCTGTGGGAGGTCAAGGAATGTGGGCTCTATCACCCCCCTTTTAGCACAAGCTAAAACTCATTGTATCCCTTAGATGTAAATCTACACCTCTGGGCTATAAAAGTGCTACAAAGAGGGTTCTTGACTGTGTAAATTAACATTCATCCCACTCGCAATTAAGCAGACAGACTGACATTGTAGCTCCTACATGGCAGCAACACTGGGGGCTTTGTTGACATGGCGTCTGGATAGAGGAAAAACCAGAGGAAAATATTTTCAACTGAGTCATCGACTGGACATTGGGATCTGGAGACTACAGTCTGAGTACAAAACAAGATGCTTTAATTCAGCTTTTGCTCTCTCGTGGGACACTACTGCGCCATTATTAAGGTCATCTTCACACCAACAGAAGCACCTTTGGTGCTGACACACCGAGTATAAAGCATCATTTATTTTCTGCAGACTGTTGATCACTTTTAGACAGTATTTCAAACATTTTCTTTCTTTTTTTTCTGTTTGAAAAATAAAACAAGTTAATCTCAGCAAGCGTATGTATCCATAGTTAGAAATTACATGGAACCTGAATTAGTCTCTAATAACTTTGCAACAGATGGTGCCGGCTGTTCGTACCAAAAGTTCAGAATAAGCACAGAGATGCAGCATCATAACATGAAGCTAAGAAATTAATCTATAAGACCAAAGACAAAAATAAATTCCCTCTAGACAAATCTATTCATGACACACACACACACACACACACACACACACACACACGCACACACACACACACACACACACACACACACACACACACACACACACACACACACACACACACACACAGAAACACATACATACACACACACAAAATTTATATCCAGTTAACACTGGATATGAGAACACATTGCTGAAAGCATGAATACATTACCATCTGCTGCTTTTAATCCCAGACAGTTACAGTAGTGGCATGTTTTGGTAAAAGGATATCATTAATCATGGGTATAATCAGATGACATCAGGTCATGGCCCACTAAGTGTGTTTTCCTCATTATGGTAATATGGAGGAGAGGGGTGTGTTTCCGCTCTTTTTTTTTTTTTTTTTTGACTTTGACACTTCTTTTCATGACAACCCACTCCTCATGGAGGAGGAAGGAAAACATTAGCAGCCGTCTGCTTGAGTCACTATTATCTGATAAACGGCAATTTTAGCTGATGCCAAAAAGAGCTAACAAGTGTAGATGTATAGCAGTAAGACTATTTAGATTGTGTGTATGATCTCTAAATATGGATGTATTAAAAAAAAGTTGTGTTCTAATCTCTGAACAATTTCTTATGTGGGATCAGATCTTAATTCAAGCCAGCTTCAACTTAGGAATAGACTGAAAGCTTCTCCGTGGCAGCAGAAAATAAACCCTGAGGCTATTTACTGTCTCCTTGATATATGAAGTTTGTGGTTTTGATTGTGTGTGATTATGTTCTGGGAGAATGACCTTTAGTGGCAACCGTATTGTAATGTAATGAGGATGTGTCAGTCGGCAGGGGTACAGTGATGAGACGAGGCCAGGCAACTGGCGTTTAGAGCATCGATCCACCGGCACCACGAGTACAGAGAAGAATGTGAAATATTCCAACGCTTCCCTCACCCAATATACAAGTGGGTATGGGTTCTCTTTGAGCTGTTCTCAGGCACTTGAGGCATCCTCTGAAACAAGGCTGATGTATAAGAACCCTCCAGTAGGTGATTAATGATGAACAAAAGATCATCATGTTATTCCTACATAATGCAGTGCATGATAATACTAGTTATACTAATAGAAATCATGTACTATAAAAAAAACTTACCATGTCTCCTTGATTTTTAGTTTATGCTGTAAAACCACAGATCTAACTCAGTGCAGCTAGGAACATGACAATGTTGTGTCATACTAATGATGATTAATGTGGAAAAGATTAAAAAAAAAAAACAGTTGGAGTGGAGGTGAAAGGAGAGGTGGTGTAGATTGATATGGTGATGAATTCTCTTACCTCCACCTTCTCATTAACTGTGGCCTGGGTAATATGACCTGGGAGAGATTTTCTCCTCCTACTTCAGCCCTGACACTGACTCTCTAAGCCTTTCTTGGTAAGCCCTATCTCATAAAACACAATTAGCTGGGCCAATCAGACAGGCTTAAAGTCACTCCTCTAGTGCCTTAACTTCTAATTAACCAAAATACATCATCAGCAATAAATCAGCCCCATGGATTTCAATCATAATTATAGTAATTCATAATGTTGTAATTTGCTCTGACTTTTTCTTCAAGGACTACTTAGTGTGATTTGGGCTAATAGGAATTAAAATCAATATTTTTTAGTCAGGCTTGGTTTTTCTTTAAAAAAAAAAAAAAAAAAGCAAGTACATGCATAAGAAACCAGATTTAGAGTTGAATGTGAATATTTGGTTGAATGTGATCTGAACATGTGCTGAATAGTTTATCTCTGGGGTTTGAGCCTTAACTATGGAAGCAGTGCACCAGTGGAACATTAATCACCAAAGTATTATGGCTGATATCCTTGGACAGCACATTAATTCAGGTGGCTATTAGGCTGCCTTGCAGCAAACCTTCGAAAAAGGTCCACATTGAAATTCAGTTGACAGAGTACAATGTGTAGAAAGTAACTATGACGTTACTGCACTCCAAAAATAAGCAAAACAGATTATAGCTATGAATCTAGCCAATATTTTAAGGATGTTTAGTGGAGCAAATTGTGCAAAATAATGTGGACTTCACTGGGCTGTAGGTTTAATCATTCTGGACTGGCACAACAGCCTTCCCTGTATTCCTTGTCAACAGAGTCAGCCACTCTACCTGTAGATGGAAAATACAAAAAAAAAAACAGCTGAAGAAACACCAATTAGAATGGCTCGCTCTCCTGCACTCCCTCAGAAAAGCCTGGCTCCGCTAAAGGTCAGCCTGAAATTTGAATGACAGGGCCAAAGTCTTTTACTCATAATTTTTGTGTTTGCAATAGATTTCGGAGCAATTCACAGCCTTAAAGGCCTTAAGTGGAACAGCAATTAATTGTAATGAATAATCTGACAAATCTGGTTGACATATGGCCGCTAATACTCCTCCTTTCTAGAGGGAGCAGTGGAGGGATTAGATTACCTCAAATGAAATCTGGGAGCGCTGTGCCATCTGCATGTACGGGGTGAGGCAGCGCACGTAAAACAGGACGTGGGTGGAACCAGGGTCTGCTCCCTGCCGCTTGAGTTCCCTCAGCCTCACCAGCAACTGATTTGGGAATTGAGCCTTTTTTTTTTTTTTCTCATCTTATTGAACCAGCTGCCTCTCATGAAATAAAACGCAATAATGCCGCGGCGTTGCCAAAATCGAACACACTGAGAAAAGTAAACAAACATGACAGAAGTGATAAGTGTTGTGCAAACATATAAACAACACCACCGTGTCAAGCCATCTGAGCGCAAGGAAGCCATAACTTTATTAAAAGTATGATGAATTTCCATGCCACATACACATCTGTTTATTATTAAACTTATAAAGCTACACAAAGTAGCTTGTATTTTCTGGCTTTGGGACATGAAAGAGGTATTTAATGAGCAGCTGGTTTAGCAGTGATAGGAAGCCATGAAATGCCTGAAGCATGGGCAGTAGTGGAAAACCTATACAGGTTATTTGCTTAAGTAAAAGAGGCAATTTCACATTATTAAAATAGTTGTGCATTAGCAAATTTTATTAAGTTTTTAAAAAAAAGGCAGCAAAATACGCATAGTTTTAAAAGTAACATACTTTTGTAATAGTTTGTCATTGGCAAAGGTGAAGTCAATTAGAGTATAATTTATTTTATTCATTATTCGTTATATGAATGTATTCAGTTGTTTTCCAAGACAGAATGAGCTAATTCTAGCTATTGGCAGAGGGCTGTTACAGTTAGAGTCATTAATGCACCTAAAGCCTTTTAAACGGTGCCAGAAAAAGTAAGAATAGCCTGGTCCTCAGCACTGGGAAACAATGTATTGCTGGGAGTGTGCTGCTGTATCAACAGAGCTGATAGGTGTAATGGCGTCATACTGTAAACTCCTGCGAAAAGCCTGATAAAGAGGCAGCGGCTATTAACAGCCAGCTGACATAAGCACACGGATCAGCACATTCATTTAAAGAAGAAAAAACACTGTTCTCATAATATACTTCAACATTCACTATTTCTTTGTCTTGCCTGTATTCTTGAGACCCTTGATTATAAAGTCACAGCAATATTTGGTTTTGATAAATGCCTTTATACTTCCTCTGGACCTTAAAGGACTAGTCCAACATTCATGCTGCTAATTCCACTTTGTAGTGGTGTTTTTTTTTGTTGTTGGGTTTTTTGTGTGTGTGTGTGTTGTTGTTTGTTTTTGATGTTTTTTTCTTTTCTTTTCTTTTCTTCGAGCTGAACCTTTGGTCCAGCAGACCTCAGTCTTTTGTGTTGATAAGCACTCTTTGCCTGTGAAGAGCAATTTCATAGTGCCTTTCTGTCTTTTCCTCCATCAGTGTGAAATCATTTGCAGTCGTCCTCATAATGGACCACAGAATAACTCAAAATTATCTTTTTCAGGACTGTACCAGTGTGAGTACCAAGTGAGTGTACCAGTAACAGTCAGTCATGGTGTAAAAATCTCTGTACTTGAGTGCATAGTGAGCCATTTTAATCAAATTTATGGGGTTGAAATGAGCCAGAATTACACTTTTGCCATATTTTACCACAACTCCAGTCCCACCTAAAACATTTCTAAAATTTTAGATCATTTTACGGGTGTGAACTGCAGTCTGATATTGCCCAAAATCACACTGCACAAATTTGTGCATGGGTGTGTTTGAAGAAATTCATAAAAAGTTGCTGCCTGGCGGTGGTTTTGATCTAAGACAGTGCATCTGCTCCTGTTGTCCTAACCAGCATCAATGCGACATAAACTCACCTAGAAAACACGGACTAATCATCTCATCCAAAGGCTGTGGGTGTCAGCTCGGATTATCAGTCACCACTTGCTGCTTTATGATCATCGCTTTAGCCCCAATGTAACTCTGATACAGAACACTGGATTGGCTCCATTAACTCCACCTGACAGAGAAGAAAAAAACAACAATACATAATTACCCTTTTCTTCTTATAAAATGCATTCTGAACGGGTAGTTCAGGAGCCAGGTCTCATATTTAATTGCAGGAATTGAATAAAGAACGTTTTTTTTTTTTTTTCTGAGAGGTGCTGGTGTGTGGCTAGCATAATTGCCAGGGAACAGGTCTTAATTTAAACCGGGGGGTAATTATCATGCAGAGCATACCCACCCAGAATGTTTGCATAACTATCACAAGCGTTTTCATAAATGATGCTTTAATTAGTCTTAATTAGAATTTGTTTAAGTCAGCAGGGAATGCAGGGCCCGTGAAATGATGTATGTAATAAGCATCAGGGCCCGCTCTGTTTTTTTCCTTACTTGGGGAATAGAGCTGACAAAATCACATCACATTAAATTGATTCAGTCAGAATTAAAATTCTTATGGTATTAATTAAATGAGGGAAGATCTCATTAGCAGGCTGTGTGGTGAGGGAGAGACCCTCTCTGCCAGCAGATGTGACGGTGTCAGAGCTGCTGTACATGCTCGCCATTAGGGCCCCCAGACAAGGAAAAGTGAGGGAGGAGAGCGGAGGGAAGGAAGGAGGGGAAAGAAGGAGAGGAGCGAGTGATGAGCTGAGAATGATGGAAAACAGAAGAAAAAATAAAAGAGTGCAACGCAGGAGATAGACGAAAGAAGGGGGGGGGGGGGGGGGGGGGGGGGGGGATAAGTGAGAATGAGAAAAGGAGAGAGAGCCAGTGCATGTCTGTGGCTCTGGGAGAAGAGGAGGAGGAGGAGGACAGAGACAGAGGTGGCAGCGTATTAATGGGTTGAAGGCTCCTCACCATCTATAGCTTTATTTAGCTTCATTTGGTCTATTTGGCTGGAGGAATTCAATAAGAGAAGAGCTAATGACTTGACCAGATACCCTGTTATCAGCACTGATGAGACACCCTCTCTGCTTGACTCTTTATACAGCTACAGTGGTCTAATAGGCCTCTGGAAGATTGCTACCCAGAGTACAGTACAGACCTTCCCTCTGGAAATATAGAACATGATTTTGCCTCAGGGAGCTTTGCTTGGCTGTTACAGGGTTCACCTGATCCCTCTGAATTACTATTGACACACTTCTTAAGGTACTAAACTGCAGAATAATCCTCCAATTCAAAGGTGTTACTGTACAGAGGATTTCTTTTTTTTTATCCTATTGTGTTTTCGGGGTTGGTTATTCATCCCTCAAGTAGCATGTGGTACAGTCAGGTCAGCAGATAGTGATGGGGATGTTGAGCAATAGACACAATGTTGGATGCCTGCAGCAGCTGTCAGTTTGAGCAAACTGCAATTTTAACTGTGTACCATTTATCATAAGTAGACAGCAGATATATCATATAGAGTGTCAGGATACAGTATAGCTTAATGTCTATAAGACTGAGACTTTTTATTGACAATAAAGTAAAAAAATTCTGAAAAGAAATCACTTTATATCCAAAACAGGTCAGTAAAACACCTAAGGCCTACAGTATATGAGGCAGACACTGTAAATAGTGGAAACACTGCCCTATATAGAATCCAATGAAAATGATAATGGAGGAAACAATGGCCTTGGGCAATGTAGCAGCAACCTAGCACTGCCAGTGTTACAAGGCATCACTTTCTCTTTATTAGAAGTAAGCATGACTGTTAGTAGGTCCTGCATAAATATTTGGGGTAAATACACAGTATATCATTTTTCGTCACACTTGAATTGCATTATGATTTCCATGCAGACTCAGGTGAACTGGGGTCAGGGGACTAAATTAAGTGGGTCCTGGAAGCAGCTGCAATGGTTTCTCTCTTTAACCATGCTTGGCTGGTTAAGCTATCAAAAGCCGCTTGTACATGCATCATAAAAAACATTGTGTCTGTGTTTAAAATGGTATTAAAATGCTGTTGACCCTTAAAATTAGAAAGGGAAACGTGCAACTCCTTGCATGGCAATTATTTCATGTCCATCTAGAGCACAGTAGAGTAGAAACATATGACAGAGGCCCCTTGAAAATTTATTGACAGACAGGCACAGAAGTGAGGTGGTTCGTTTATGACAATGGGGCGTGATGACATCACACCATAAAAGCCCTCTTGCAGGGTCAGATGGCATACGCCACACTGGTTTGAGTCTTTGTGTTTGCTATGCATGAATATATAAGCAGCAGAGTGGGTTAGTGGTTGACATTGCTTTCCTGTGATGTATTGTGACATCCACTGCGATGCTCTTTTTTAATGCACAGGCTGTTGGACCACGTGAGCGACTGCAGTTCAAAATGGTACAACTCGGAGGTCCTTATGCAGCGTGTTTCTAAAGAGAAATAGAAGAAATTATCCTAGTAACAAGAAGCTAATTTGACAAAAAAAACTAATTTGCTGCTGTTTTCACTGGGATAATCATTGCCAGCTTGCATGAGAAATCTCCCAAACTAGCTGTCTCCAATGGCATTTGTTTCATGGCTAAATCTACAGTTTAATGTTGGGGGGAATATGAATATTTTCAGGGATAAAATACATTTCCAAACTGTTTACTACACTGTTTCTCCAGAGGAGACTACTGTATCTCTTTAATATCTCTGGTTGCATTGGATCTTTGTGGGGAATGTTGCAAATTAAAAAGCAGGACTTGAATTAATTGGTATTTCAAAGGATAAACTTCCTTTTATTCATTTCAATAGATTAGAAAAAGAAAATCTCAATTTAATTTCTATAACTTACGCTGCATCATATTGTATATAGTACTGCTACCATGAAGGGAGATTTACCTTGCCTCTTTCAGATTTTATGATAATATACATGTTTATTTAGATGGGCTTTAAAGCATGTGTGTCAGTTATTGTTCTCAGTATGTCCAAACTAAATACTAAAACTGTAAGCACAGGCTATTATGATAATTTGGCTTACTTGTAATAATTAGCTGTTGTATATTCATTAGCCTTTTAATTGGTTAACTCTGGGGACTGCCAATAATTCCAGTCAGTCAAATACACTAATGATACACGTACATACATGAACACACATACACACACACACACACTACCAGAAAGACCTTGCATGAGTAACATCCCCCTGAACTTTTATAGAGCACTCTCCCTCCAATCTTACTCCAGCTTTCAATACAGCTGTCAGTTTTGGCCAAAAAACCAAGCTTTAACTGTGAATTTGCAGCTTTGTCCTTAGTGAGAGCAAGTACCTGTGACATCTGCACTGACATGCTGGAGATTATCCTCCATGTGATTGTCAGACAAATTGGGGGTCAGCAGCGTTGCAGACAGGGGAGTGTGGCAAGGGACACGGAGGAAATGTTCAATCACGGGCCAGCCCATTCGGGAGCCTCCCTTTTCAGCCTCTCCAGCCTATGGTTCATCTCTCTTTCGCACTCACGCTCTCTCTTTCTCTGCCCACAGCTGCCGGGCTTCCACTGGGAGGAAGCTGTATTATGGCTGGGTTAATTTACTGATTAATATCCAGCCACTAGATCCAGCTTTCCCCAGATGGCCAATTAAAAACTACAACTGGCAGCACGCATAGGCCTGGCAGCAGGTTGCCGATGGGCCCGGGGCTGGAGGCTGTGACAGAAGGTGTGGGTCCTGTTTGGGCCCGAATAAGAGCCGTTGACAATCTTACACTTTGACTTTCCACACCAGAAGTTCAAACTAAAGCCATAAAACTGTGCAGAGCAAAACTGAAACTGCGGCTGCTGATCATATATCTATGTATCTACACACACACACACACACACACACACACACACACACACACACACACACACACACACACACACACACACACACACACACACAGAATATGTACATATGATAATTCAGCAGTATGGTTAAAAATTACTTTACCTGTCTCCCATATTTACCCAGAAATTTGTAATTTATTATTAAATCAAAAACAGTAACTACTTAACTGTAGTGACAGCAAGGACACAGTGAATTTAAGTTATACAATGTATAAATGAGGTATAAATGAGGTAAAAAATTATTAATGGCTTTGTTTTACAAATGGTAGGTAAATAATAATGGATGCTGTGGTATTAATCAAACAGAAAAATAGATAATCAGATGGAGGATGTGGAGTGCACAAGGTAAAATTAGCTTCAGAAAAAAAAAACATTAACAAGAGAAGGTAAAAATATGTTAATTTCTTTCTTCTATATTGAATAGAACTGCATTTATGTGATTTACATTATATCTTGATGCATACAGATCAGTATGTATGCAACTGTTCCCATTAGTCATAGTCATGTATTTTGTAGTATACAACAGAAACTCACTATATTATATCAGTTTAAAGTTTTTTGTACTAAATAAATAGACATTTCTATTTACTAAAATGTTTTTAATGTAATATATAATAATATAATGTAATGTTTAAATTAAGTATTATGTCAGTCACATGTGTTCATAAATAGACTTAATTGCTGAACATTAGTTATTAAACTTTCCTACATAAATCATACTTATTGTACTCAGTATTACTTGGTAAGTAATATGTAATTATTTTTCAGAAGCCTGTACGTAGTATGAATGTACTTTTAAATATAATAATCTAATCTTTGCTGAGTAGAATTTGATCTGGAATATAATGATCTTAAGAATCTTCTATCCTACATTTTCACCGCTAGCTGTAGCACTGCTGAATATTACCAGTAAGTAATATGATCCAGCCTGAAATGGAGCAGTGTTAATTTTACTATAATAACCCGCACATTATGAGACACCGCTATATTTAGGTGGAGACCATTTGAATACAGGTCTTGTTTTAATACTGACACAAACCTTATAAATGGGCTAGGGTCACCATGGAAACACTGTAAATACAATGGCCGCTGCTCCTCTGAGAGGAAGGGTAATTAATAACTGAATTACAGAATGGAGATAGAAAACCAGACAGGCCCATGCAGCTTCTTAGTCCCTTGATAAAGGAGAGTTTAATACAAACAGTTGTACTTCTACTGGGTCAGCTAAACCAGGGATATCTGGGCCATCTCTGTTCAAAGAGAAAAAGGCCACGAACAGAATTGATGGCCCATTTCATTATGTAATTGCCTCTTTAACTTCCTTGTTCTGAGCAATCGCTCTTTAAACTCAAGCTCAAGGTAATATATGCAGAGATATGAGGGTAGTCTCACAGACAGATAATTCAGTAAATAGCTGTAATCTTTGCATCACCTTTAACCACCCCGGAGCCGGCTAATATGTCATCTTAAAACCGTGGAGTGCTAGAAATGAATACGGTACATAAAAAACTGGCCTGCTACAGAGAGGTAATGCACATCAACACAGCACTGAGCGCCACAATCACACAGACAAGAGGAAGAGGTTTGCTGCAGCTGCTGATGCTGATGCTGTGGCTATCACACGTGTGGTCTGTTATGGAACAAGGCTTGAGACAGCCTTTAAGCTGCCACCCTCAGTGTCGGGGTACAAGGAGCACAAAGCTGGATATGATTACCTACAAGAGAGTGATGCTTCCTGCCCTCCGACCCTTGAACTTAAGGTGTACCCTACACAGAATCAAAGTAAACACCAAGCCCCTACTCAGAGCCTCTGAAGTGGGTAGCTGTGAGAACACAACATGTGTGACCCGCTTCCTTTCATTTCCCTCTTCATAAAGATCCCACAAATGAAAAAAAAAAAATGTGATGCAACACACAAAGCAGTGGTGTGAAGGCAGCGCTCTTATTGAAGGGTCAGTAGTAGGATCACTGGGAGAAGGTCACCAAAGAGCCCAAATTCACAACCCATAATTGAGTAACAGGGGTCGCTGATTACAAGAGGAGCATCATAGAGGAGCACTGGACAGCATTTGGAGATGCACTCACCTTAGGTTGTACAGGAGAAACAAGGCAAACCCTTGAAAAAAGGCTCTGGAAAGACAGAATATTGGATCACCTTCCCAGGTCCACCACTGTGATAAAGAATTAGGAATTAATTAACTGAACAACTGGATATAACAGGAACTACTATATCAGAGAGACAGAGTGAGAATTCCTTCAAGTAATTAGATCAATTGGGCATGAAGTGAAGAGGCTTCATTCAGGAGCAGTGTGTGGTCCCGAAGTGGGATCACTGACTGAGGTGTGATTACCTTTTGATTGTTAATGCAAAACTGGATTAAACCACAATAGTAAAAATCCCTTATTTTCTCATTAAGAGTTTGGGGGATGGTTTTCTTATTCTTATGCTTCTCTTTCAATGAGTGATACGCGTGTGAATCTTAGTTACAAAAAAAAAAAAAAAAAGCTCGACCTTAATGTGCATCATAAATAGTTTTTATAGCAAATGTGCTTGTCCCATTTGAATCATTAGCGGTAATTAATGGCTTTACTGATAATTCACCTGAGTGCTTTATGTCCACTTACTCGGCCTGTAAATTACCTTTAGAAGGACTCATTGACTCGTCATTTCAAAACAGGGATTTTCAACAGAGTCTGTGTGAGATATTTCACAAATACACTGTTCATTACTGGAAGCTGCACCTCTGTGATGCAGCTTATACTGCTAGGACAGAAATAGAATTCAAATGTGCTTTACTTGTATGGTAATATAACAAAGGGAAACAAACTGTCTGAAAAGTGCTACAATGCAATGAATCTCTTAATTGTTTTATTACTGTTTGGCTGAGAGAGTACCTCATCTCTTAGATATGAACCCTGAGCCAGAGGCTGGTCCTAACATAAGGGTCCCTGGGGAAGGGATAGTTCTGTGGCCCAGTGGAGCAGTAGAATGCCTCTATCTTTTTCTGTCTCTATACACCTCCAGTCACAGACAGGGGACATGCGTGAGGGATGGGCCTCATCGTCCAGGGGAAACGGCTTGTGTCGGCCGCCCACACTGCGCTTCCTCTGTGTGAAATTGGCTGAGAGGATGTAGACATATTCCATGCACTGATCCATGGCTGAGTATAAACAAGAGAGGATCTTGCTTTCACTCCTAGAAGGTCAGGAAGCTTCCCCGTGAAACAGTAAGTGACACTGCCTCTTCCGCGCTCACTAACAGTCTGACCGGCGGAACTTGACCCTCCCTTCCCCTCCTCCTCCTAGCCCTCACCCTTATCTGTGACGGTGTCCTGTGTACAACCAATTCTTCCTCTCTCAGTGGGGTGCACTGATATTTAGTGGCTGGGTATGCCAACTTAATCAACAATTCCAGGGACAGATACTCAAATTCACATTGAGGGATCGAGCAGCAGACAAAGCATTCGAGCCTGTGACTGAAGATCCATGACCAGCTGGGAACACCTGTAACATCTAACGTCTAAACACTGCTCTGAGTCATATATCATGACTTCTGCGAGACAGATGGGGAGAAAAAAAAAAATCTAAAAATCCTGTTACATCCTCACCTCACAACTAACACTGTCCAACTGGTTGAGACAGAGCCATGAGATCTGATTGCGGCTGAAATAAAACGGACTGGGGAAGGCATGAATGTAATTAAAGTGGCTGACACTTTTATGCTGGGTAATGGGAGTCCAGGGCCCAGCTATTCCCTCATGAGCTCCCCTCACAGTATGGAGTACATTTTAATACCACGTTGCACAATGACTTAAATGCAACTCTCAAGGCCTACATGGAGATGTAATATTGATGTGTAAATAGGATAAATGCCAATATCCTGGGGTTTAAGGTACATCAGAAATAAACATTACCTAATACATAAAATACATAAAACTGCTGCAGTGTCACTTTATGTTGTTACCAAAGGACGTAAGTGTATTTCTCAGAGTAATTTAAACCAAAGATACTCTGCAGTATTTGTGGGGGAAAAAAATCTTAATGTTGTCTCTTTGTAGCAGCAGATTATAAAAAAGTAAAAAGCCAGAACAGAAAAAGAACTTCTGCGTGTGAAATTAGGCTTAATTAAATCTTCTCTCAGTCTTCCCTAAATAGAAGAAACAGATGAGTTGTGTTGTGCGCGTTGGCACTAATGCAGAGAGCAGAAAAACAGTTGGGCATTGTCCAATCAGTGATGTATTTGTTAACGCAGGTAGGAAGGAGGGAGCTTTTAGATCACAGTGGGGCAGATAATGAAGAACTTAATAAGAGGAATGGTACTTTGAAATGTTCCTCAACCACCTAGGTCCCACAATTTAATCTGTAATAAATAATCTGGCATCATTGCAAGATGGCATCTCATAATGGCAAATGAAATATGCTGGTATGATAGGTACAATAAATCTGGATTTTCCTATGGTTCCCTCAGGCTAGGACAATATGCAACTATAGTGCTCTCTGTCAGGAAGAGCAGATCTCAGAGCCGTCATAAAATCTAAATGGGCACTAATTAGGCAAGCCTTCCCTCTCACACTTACTATTTCTATTGACATTTTCGGCGCGCCACCCTCCCACCCTCCCCCTGCACTACTATAAGTCACTGGGAAAAGAACTCCCAGGATTGCAGAGCACAGGGCTGTTAAAAGGAAGTTCAACTTAGTGGTAATGAATAAATTTGCCCTCCCATGCAGAACTGTTTCTTTTGTCTTGTACCCAAGCATATTCCTGCATCTAAATGGTAATTTGCTTTGTAACAACCAACGCCACTATGGATGATACTAGAGCCATTAATGTAGATGATAATTACCTTTGATTAGTGATAAAATCCTCATTTTAGGAAAGATGAGGAGTAAAGAGGACATTTGTATATTATGTATTTTCTTCACCATTAACTACATAATGCATATTTTGGGTTAATATAATGAGTGCTTTATTAATATTTTGGAAACTATAAATATTGTATTAACTAAATGCATCAACAAAGAATCTTTCTATTATTTCTTGCAGCAGGCAAAAGCAGAGTTTAGTTAACTTCTAGAGAGGTTAGGGAGCTCTGCGGTTCAGGGGTGGTGAATAGTGGCAGGATCAGGTAAATATATACGTATGCATTCCTGGGTGCTTCAAATTAATAAAAACCTAATGCGTATTTGGCACAGGACTGCTTGTTGAACATATGCTGCAAGCATGGCTAAGCCATCTGGCTCAGAGTCAAGTATTCCCACCAACTGTAGTCTTATGCTACCTGACAGTGGAAAAGCTTTATTCCCCTGGCATCGGGGGCACAAATGGAGAAATATTATTGAAATGATTATCTGCATCAAGACTCAGATTTGGGCTGACATTTCGCTGGCTCTGTGTAATCCAAGGGGTTGTCTAGGAGAGGGCGGAGAGGGGGTTTGCCAGTAAGCCTTGGCGGGATGATTAATGAAGCCAGGATACTGGGTGGACCCAGCCCACCTCCACTCAGACCCAGGGGCCGAGCCCCGCATATGAAATTGGCCTATGCTGCTCATCTCCCTGGGAGAGAGGCACTGATGTTCCTCCCGACACCGCTCTACCTCCAGTCACCAAACAACACTCCAAAGCCATGCCAGATCCAGGCTTAGGAGTTACTTTCCTCACTCTGTGTGGCTGTAAGGGAGGGCTGCAGAAGAGAACAGCATCTATGCACCTGCTTCTCAGTTAAGCACTTTTCATTCAAGCCATATTGTGGTTTTTTTTTTGTTCTGTTTTCAAAATGACAGCTTTTCTGCAGTACCTCATTAGAAATATTTGATGGTTATATTAAACTTTGGTGAGTTAATAGACTTTTATTTCATTTTAGTGAAATATTTTTTTCAGGACATGAGAACTTTTGCAGGAACAGGTGACTTTTAACACATTTTGGGGGAAAGAATTCTCACTTTTATATAGTCACACAGAGCATCACATACAGTAATGTCAGCACATGCAAAGTCTTAAGACTTTCTATATAAGCCCATGCATATCTTTTAATAACCATTCATTTCTCAGTGCTGTACATCTGCAGCAGTTCTCCCTCTACCCCTTAGTCTTGATGGATTGGCCTGTAGAGGCCTCTTGGGACTCTGGTAATCAGATAATGCCAAACCAAAATCTTGACCAAGAAAGAAAAAACAGTAACAAGCACATGAATGAATGCAGACAGAGCAGGAGCAAATAATTCAAAAAAGTGAGGAACGTCTTTAATCATTCTGTGTCGATGATTAGTCATAGAAAACGTCGCTTTGTTAAAGTGTGCTGTAATTAATAACAGGACTGGGATAGAACAATTGAGGGAGTGAGTGTCATGAGTTGTACAATACTAGAGAGGTGATTTCTAAATAGTGTAAATTAGGTGTTTACCTATTGTGATCCAGACTGTGACACTGGAGCTCCTTTTTCCTTGAGAACAAGACTAAAGAGAATGATTAATTGCAAGCTCACGGGTTTTACAGCTTCAAGAGTAAATCAACTTCTCAGAAGTGCTAACTTGCTAAAATATAAACTAATTTTAGGCCCCAGATATTAAAATATAATCCATCTTCTTCCTCCACAGGGAAAGCTAATTAGAAAATGTGACTGGCATAAGAGAGGAGAGGTGGAGGAATGGTGGGATTAGGCTCGGAAGCAGAAAATCACACCCTCTTGCTAAATCTTAGGATTTCTGTACACTTCAGATCAACTATTTCCCTTTGTGCCTCTCTGTTTGTCACATTTCCAAATTAAAAGCCTAAAAGTTGTTTTATTCCACATAAAGCAAAAGATCACCACAGGAATGTGTGTCAGGAAAAATAAATAACTGTCAGGAAGCATTTTTATTTTTTCCCAAAATTACAAATATTTATGATTTTTTTTTTTCTGTCTCTCAGATTTTATTTGAATATCTACCGGGCACACTTTCACTTCAGTGCAGCAGCCAATAAACAACAATTGCCTGAGGAAAAGAGACTACCTGACTGAGGCTCCACTGGCATTCGGCTCCTGTGTTCTTCGTATGTATTGACCTTATGCAGTGAAACTCCACAACCTATTGTACAGTGCAATTTATTTGCCTAAGGATAAAGTCGTGCTAAACCAGAGACTATCTGCCATGTATTATCACAGACATAATAAAGCTAAAAATGTGTAATTGGATATAGACCAAAAGAAAAATCTGATTTTTTTTTTTTTTAATTTAACTTCTGAATTAGATAATGTGAATCTCAGAAAAGGTGCTTTACAAGTAAATCTGTTGAAAATAAGCACAGTGACAGTACATTGCATGCAACATGAGATAGTAGCAGTGTGCAACAGAGCTGAGTAGCCAGAGCCAGCCGAGTTCTCTCAAGTCCCAGAAGACAATCCCCTGAGAGAAGAAATGCTCTGAGTGGTGACAGCTCAAAGGCAATAAGCCAATAATAAAGACCAGCAAAGTGGCCATGAGAGAGACTTCTATTCCTGCTTCCTTCCAAACAACAGAGCAAACAAGTGTCACTCAAAAGTCTGCAACCAGGTGTGCAAAGTTACAGCAATTTTTACATTTATTTTTTTCTACATCTATTCTATAATTAACAGAAAATTTTGGCTACTCAAATAAGCGTTTTATTTTTTGCTCTAAATCTCCTTTTGCAAAGCTTCTGTGAGAAGGATGTCATTTTGCTGAAAGTGGCAAACTAACAGTTTATTTTCAGCAGACCAGCTCTGTTAACTCTTTCAGTACAACTTCATAATCCATTTACAGAGGCACATTTCAAGTATTTTAGTGCTATAATAGCTGTACAATTGCTGCCCTGCTGGGTGCCTATTTGGCTGCACCAAATGCACTCTAATTCCTTCATGCTGTATGTAACTACTCAGAAATACTCAAAAGACAATCTTCCAATAGAAAATGCCACTTAATCTAGCTAAACTTTATTTCATGTGCAGACATGATAGGAGAGGTTAAAATGTAAAATGTGAATGAATTTAAAAATCTGCCATTGTAAAGGACAAAACAGTGGCTCAAAATCAACATTATAGAAATTGCTCCATTTAAGAAAAACAAAAGAATAATGGTACATTTCTGATAAATACAAACCCGGTAACCATAAATAGTTCCCATCTCCATTAAAAATTATCTCAAAAAACACACTAATTGGATATTAAACAGCACACAGTTTATGGCAAAGAAAAATAAATGCAACTTGTGGCCCCATTCCATCAACCTATCACCCCCAACTTTGTCTTTCCATCACCCTCTATGTAATCAACTTTTCTGGTAGAACTTTAGGGGGTTGACTCAAACGTTAATCCTGCACTTCAGTGCAGTTATACCCTGTGAGGATTACAAATTTCTGGGCTTGTTTGGAAAGGAGAATGCTGCAGAAGAAGGCAGTGGCCAGTCTGTGATGGGGGGCCAACCAGTAGAAAACTCATTTGGAATTCAGCACTGCAACATTGCCATCTTTTGGCCAGATTGTATACTCTAAAATCCCAAGGATACCTCATCTCCAGACCCACATCAGTGTGCTTAGGTAGTGTGACACAAAGGTGGATAATGGATTTATTCTTCTCTTATAGAGAAAGGACGCATAGTGTTTTAGATGATAATACAAGATATAACATTACTGCATGTTTGTTACGATATTCTATGAGCTAAATTCTGCTTATGTATATTTCATTTTACACAAAAATGAGCGTAATCATTTCAAAAAGTCCATTTCATTTTCTCTATAATCACAACTTTATAATCACATATGAACTAAAATACTGTAATCTTTGCCCTGCACCTTTCAGCAGAAAGCCACCATTGTTCAGTGTTGTGTATTTTAATGCCATAATTCAAACATTGCACTGACAAATTAGGAGTGATGGCTTTGAAAAGCAAAACCACACAGTGGCTATTTATCCATCATTGAGTATTTTTCTGCCAGCAAATTTACAAACATGTAGTGAACAGGAGAGCGTGAGCGGGTATGCTTATCCTCTACCTGAATAAATATTTGTCTGATGTGGCCGTGCTGTCCTGTTTTCCCACGGTGGTGTATGGGACATCATGGATAAGAGAGAGGATGGGCTCTGACAGAGAGTGACAATTCATCCCTTCATCCCCCCTAACTGACATGTCACATTCTCTGATGACTTTATTGTGCTCCCTGTCACTGCACTTAATCTGTGTGTCAGTCAAGCTGCAGCAGCCCACACCACCACCTCCAGACAGCAAAGCTAATACCCACCCTTTTTAATGACATTAGATTTGGAGTAATGCCATTCAGTATACCACTGATATTATCTTCTATTTGCATCATTCAGCCAGCGACACAGCCAGAGCTCGGCCGATAGAGAGCTGGTCATTTCCCCATCCATTTCCACTCAGATGACAGATGTCAAGATGGAAACTGACTATTATTTACTGTAGCCATGTTTTTATCACAGGCAGACATGATGTCTCACTTTACTCCAGGCTGTCAGCCACTGCATCACAACCTGTCTTTTTTGTAATATTTGGAGTACAGCAGTACAGCCTATAGTTAAATTATGATTTTTATTTCATTATGTAAGCACAACGTGTCAGGAGGCAAACTAGCAGTACTGATGGGCTCAATCAGTAACTACATGTTGTAAGTCTGATGTCTTATAATAAACCTTTGGAGCAACAAACGGCAATGATGATCAGTTTTATCAGCTTTCTTGCCGTCTCAGTGCACCTGAAGTAATAATACTGCTCAGGCATGCTAAACTCTGCCTTGGAAAATATTCCCTCTCTCAGTAAGCATCCGTACTATCCTCTTCAGGTGCTATGATGACTTTGTAATGAACATGCCACAAATGATTTTGAGTGATTCAAATTCCCTCTACAGTATGTTTGGTGCTCCTGTCACTGAGAATGAGTAAGCAGCATTACCAGCCTATCAGCATTAGGGGTAACAAAATCTTTCCCTTTTTTTTTTTTTTTTTTTTACTGACAGTGCATTCTCTCTCCCATCAGAGCTCCTAGTGCCTAATTAAATGTATTTAGCATCATAAATATTCCAGGGGGACAGGTTGACACAGTGAATTAATGTCTCGCCTCAGTACCAGTGCCTCTCTATTGGCTGTAGAGAGAAAGGTAGCCCAATGCCAGGTAAATGCCTTTTCTTTCATGTCTTTGTATAAATCAGTAAAGCATTTGTTTTCTAAAACAGCAAAACTGAAAACACATTGATACTGATTAAGTTACAGTAGAGGTACTTTTGGATTAACTGCAGGGTAAAGAAGCCATTTTTAAATTTTAGCCAACTTTATATCAGCTGTTTCATACTATTACAGCAATCCATTGAGCTTATATTTGTTTTAACATTCTTTTAATATTACTTTTTTATTATGCCTCAGCTATCAGAAGAAACATATGTTTTAGACTACCATAATTAGTTAAGACATAATTATAATAATTAGTTAGTGCTATTATATTATGTTATCAAATTATGCTCTCTGTTTACCTGCATTGTAGGTACGTTTTAGGTACACTGTGTTTACAAAAGTTACAAAACTTAAAATATAATTTATTTTTCAGTTGTTTCCTATTTGTTCTACTGGCCCTATATTTAAGTACCTATCAGAACTAGTATGTAGTTCATGTGTAGACAGCCATGTAACAAGATTATGCTGTAAAATCAGAAAAGATAAGACTGTTGATGGTTCTTGAGTATTTAGATAAAGCTTTAAAAACATCATCTACATGTAAAACTATGTATGCCTCACACTTTCATGTTAAGCTTTACCTAGTTAGCACACCAGGTATGATCGGATGAGGTACTGAGATGGCACGGCCCCACCTCAACTTGATGCTAAGTTCATCAATCTTTTTTTGTTTTCTTTTTTTCTTCTTTTATTTCCAGCAGTTGTCCCAAGGAATTTTGGACAACTTGATTGGGTTTTGAAGCTCATCCCAGGTGTTTCTAATTTGCTGCACTTTTTCTTCGAGAAACACATTATTGCCCTTATTTTTAAATGCAGATATTGTTCCTACTTTTTTCACATTTTCTCTTACCTGTGAAAATGCATAGGCACCACTTTTCCCTTCTCAACACTTGCAACTGCAATTTGCAAGAGCTAAACTAATTTTATGACACAGGAACACATGTATTCATCTCCATATTAATAGAAAACAGGAAATATAAATCCCAATTTTTCAGCAGCCACTGTCAGTGAAGATGTTCCTTGAGGGAGAAGGCTGTCTCTTATCCATTAAAATATTGGTGCTGTCCCTCGCCTTCTCTCTATAGCATCCGTTTGAACCTAAATCAGATATCATAATTATGAATGGCACCCAATCTACATCACTAGCCTTGACACTTCTAATATCCATATATGCCAATGGACATGTAGGTTCTCTCTGTTGGGGTGTTCTCTGTGTTGAGTTATGTTTGGCGCCGCTCTACAGTGCAGGCCCCTGTGAGTCTCATTTAGCTGTGGGAAAGGGAGCTCTGACTGATAGGCTTGTTTCAAGTGCACTACCCTAAAACACCTTTTGGAAAAGAAGAAAACAAGCCTTTACTCTACTCCTGAAGTCACAAAAAAAAAAATCTGTTTCCATAATCGACCTCAAGGAGGAAAACTGTCCATCGTTATAAATCAGCACATCATCGGTCAGCATAAAATGCTAAAGAAGAGCCTCTTAAAAATACTGGCTCATTATTATTTTTTGATGGCTGATAATAGGCCTGATTGAGAAATTTAATCATTAACGAGTATAAATCTATCAGAGCTCCTGCATCTCTCTTTGTGTAAGTCATTACACCATGAACAAGAAAGCACAGGAGACTTTGTCAGGTCAGGCTCTACAAAGCTAGGCTGATGTAGGTGGTCTACGTTGCCTCATTAGTAACAGCATGAGCTGTGGTCTAATGAACTTAAGACAATGCTAATTAATGGAAGAGAACAAAGGCTTAACATTTTTTAGAAAGTGTGAAGCACCGAATCTGCTTGTATGACAGCATTTAAGCCACCTTAATCCGCTTGTGATGCAGCGCGTGGCGCCTCGACCGCATGGTGCCTCGACCGCACAGCACTGGGGCAGGTCAGAGGGAGCAACTCCATACCTCAGCAGATATAGTCACCTGTGACAATCCTTTATAGGCTGATAAAGTAAAGGAAGTCTCTCAAGGAACAGTGCACTGACTTGGCGGAGGGTCTCCCTAGGGAGCAGGTGTCAGGGTTGTCTATCAGAAGGCTGAAAGGAGAAAAGGGACGTGTTACCGGACTCTATTGTATCCCAGTTGTCATTGACTGATCGGGTCCATTTAGCTGGCTTTCACAGTGAATGAAACCACCTGAATAGATGAAAGCGAGACAGCCTTCCCGACAAACAAGGAGCCCTGGAATATTCATGGAGGATCTGTGAGGAAAAGATTAATGTATTAGAAATTAAAATGGGGCCCGGACGTATGATCTTGCTCTAACACTTGGCCAGACCTGTGTCACCCGCCGCTAGCGCCTGAAGTCGGCACATGCCACTGCCAAGGTGGAGAGGAATCATTAAGCACCCTGCCATTGTGTGAGCAGAATAATCAAACTTCGCCCCCCCCCCCCATTCTTTCCCGCAGCACTGACAATGAATAATTCTGGAGCCATTTGCAATGTTAACGGCACCTATCTGGGCCATCCATGCCTTTATGATAAGAGCTCCAAATATGCATTTCAACAGTCTGAACAGAAGCTGCTTCAGCGCCATTTCAAAGGACACCTGTCAGTCATCTGAAAGAGCTGTCAGTCTCTGTCACGCAACGGTGCCAGTGAAATGGCCCAAAAGATAATCTTTACTCTCTCTCTTTCTCTCTCTCCACCTCTCTCTTTCAGATCAGAGCAGTTACATTTGGAATAGAGTGACAAGTGATTTACACTGGAAAATGGATTGTGTTTAAACTGAAAAAGGGGGGGGGGGGGGGTATTCTTTTAGGCTGTGTTATTCTTTGCTAGTGTACAGCTGTATCAAATATGCTATCATAAATGTGATCTGGGCCACACTGAATGTCATTATGTGTGATACCACGAGCTCTAGATGGGCTACTGAGCTCAAAGGTGACTTTGATAAATCCTATCTTGCTAAACAGAGCTATGTGTCTATGAGGAAAAAGGAGCAAGCTGGGTGGGATCAAACAGGTTTGTGTTTCCAAAAAAATTGACCTTCTCTTGTTTTTTACTGGGCTAAATAGAGATTATTTCTATGTATTTATCTACCATGGTAGACAAAATTGCCTGGTTATCTCTGTATAGATTTTTACTTAAGTAAAATCTATCTTTTCCCAGTTGTTACTCTTTGTCCTTATCATTTCTTTACTTAAGTCCCTAAACTAGTTTGTTTGAGATTATTACGCATATGGAGACCTGGTTGAAAAAGAAGCAGAAGAACCCCCGTTGCCCCTTTACATGTAAGCCAGGAATTTGTTTAAGCACGACTAACTTGTGTGCCACCAGCTGTTGGTGGTATTTACAGCTGAGTGCAGAGGATGTGTTTGGATCGAGGCTTGCGGGGCTAGGGCAGCACTGGGCCCAGTCCCAGTACCCTTATGGCCACTCCAGGGGCAAGAACAGCCAGCATTCACAGCACAGACCATGATACAATGAAATCACAATACAAAGGTGCTCAGAATGACACAAAACTACATTTTACATACCCTAGACAGCTGGCTGGCTCAGCTGGGTAAGGAGTTAGCCATGCCCTTGGAAAATACTGAGTCTGAATCTAGAGAAGGACCTTTATGACAAGTCACCCTCTGACCTGCTTCACTATGTACTGTCCAATAAAGTGAAGAAGAGCCTCAGTATGTTTCCCTGCATTGCACAACTCTCTAAATCATAAAGAGATCACAGCTAAATTATGGATCATTATATAATGCATGCCAGTGACCACACAGTGACACATTTCAATCACTGAAGTCCACTTCAGCTACTGAAATTGTCTTCAGTGTGCTCCTGGGAATTTTGCCAAAAGCCAGAGTCATTTTAGTTCATCCAGCACAAGCCAATACAAAGCTCTGTGGAAACCCTTATGCTTACCCATCCAAAATTCTTAGTTGTTTTCCAGCGAATCGGGCCATTTTCACACAGAACAAACAGCAATTTGACAAGCCATTTCAATTTTAGGCACTCCTCTTTGTCACATAGTTTCCACACCATGTCCATTCCCCCAACAATCTCTTCATTGTGGCTCGGGGAGGGCATGGTTCGAGAAGTGACTCACTCGATGAATGTACACGTTCATTTCAGAGTGCAGTAGGATGGCATAATCCCTGATACTGAACCCTGACTCACCAGGTCTTCTTTTTTTTTCTTTTTTTTAGAGTGTTCTATCCTTCTCTCAATGGGGAAAAGGGACTTTTGCATTTGCACACTTGACAAAAGTTCAGCTGCACACTCTGTGGTGAAATTAAGCGTCTCAGAAAGACAACAAAGCCGTTGTGAGTAAAACATTACAAGGTAGCCCACTGAAGACAAATGAGCACACATTCAAATAATTCATTAGTAAATGAAATGTTATGAGTTAATCAAATGAAGTGAATAAAGGAACAAAAGGGAGTAGCTATCTTGTCTCCAGTTTCTCCCCCCCATTTTAAAATCACACAAATGAATGTCAATAGATAAGCTTGTACAACAGCTTTCTTACAAATTATTCAGTGACTACAATTTTGCAGTTGAAAAAGTCACACACAGAAAGCCATTTACCTGAGTCACAAATGAGTATGTAATTGAGTCCTTAGGGAAAATAACTCAGCTTAACTACTGGAAATAATGTGTAAATTCAATACATTTCCTAATGAGCTCATTTGAGTTTGCTGCAATTATATTTGCTAGTCTTGGTGGGGATAGGATTCTGCCGCTGAGTTGAGGTGAATAAAACCACATCTCCTTGTATTCATTAAAATTAGCATATGGACCTGTCAACACTTCTCAGAGGCACGTTGTAACAATGCCATTTAGCCCTGCATCAAGCAATGCCAATAGAATGAATGCATGTGGTGGGTAAATGCCTCCCCACCCTTAGCGACAGGGGTGGAACAGGACTGGCAATGCTGGCTTTGACGCACAAAAGAGGCTGCGTTTTAACAGCCAGGCCCTGGCCTCTGACCAGGGGCCATCCACATCAACACTGCTTACACTCTACCATACCTCCCAGCTACTAGCCCAGCCAACCAACTCTGTACGCACACTGAGACAGACAGGGAGAGGAACGAGAAAGGAAAAATGAAAACCAGCAGTGTGTGTGTGTGTGTGTGTGTGTGTGTGTGTGTGTGTGTGTGTGTGTGTGTGTGTGTGTGTGTGTGTGTTTGCAGGAGCAAAGAAGAAAACAAAAATAAAGACAGGTAGGTCTCTACAAAGCAAGCCTATGTGTCTTCCTTATAACAGCTGTTTATTGATCATCTTTGCCTTTTTTTTTTAATAAATAACAAGGAAAAACCTTGAAAATAATTATCACTCGCATAATACCTAGAGTATATCTCTGGATAAACTTTAAAATATTCTTATCAAAAGGTGGCAGGAATGAGAGGCCCATGAAAAAAAGAAATCCTTTATTGTTGTTTGTCATCGTTACATTGAAGCTGCCAGTGAGAGGAGGTATTGTTGCTCAGTGGAGCACACAAGGCCCTAGTTGCATTGTTGTGCCAGGATTTTAAAACAGGCACGAGTTATCAATAGACCACAGACTATTCGACTCACTCAGCTGTGCCTCTTGATACACTTCAGAACCTCACACACCAACAGCCAGCCATGATCTCACACAATTGGGCTGTTTTACTGACAAACACTTTGTATCCAGATGGATCCAGGTTCATGTCTAATGGATAGACTATACTATCCATTTCAAAGAGCTTAGCCTCTCCTTTAAGGACATCTTATTAGCGTTTCAGATATTAGTTGCCATACTGTATTAAAACTCAATAACCTTGCAATTTGCCTATGATGGCATAAATACTCTTGGTGAATTCAGACCCGTGAAGGTGAACACAAGAAGAAAAGACTAAGGACAAGACAAGGCCTCAGCTGTTCTCTCTACTGATCTGCACGCTGTGATTACCTGGAGCAGAAAACCGAATGTAAAGGCCTTGGGCTGGCTTTGATATTTCCATTGTTCGTTTGCCTGCTATGACCTGGACTACATCTAACAGACCTAGACTGGAGGTCAGTAGGAATCAAGGGGGAGAAGAGGAGATTAAAATTAAAATCTGAAAAAGGGGCAAAATTGAAAAATTCCACTGCAATGACCAAGCTCATACACGCTTGCTTGCTCTCTCCATCTCTCTCACACACACCAACACTCATTACAGTTACCTTTTTTCCAGTATTGGGTGCTATTACCTCCCCAGCACTAAAAGAACTGGGACCACCGAGGTTCTGTCAGGGAGCTTATTAAAACATTACATATTCACACGTCTGCAGAACAAAGTCTTAATGAGGATGAAGGGAGATTCCTACAGTTTGTCCCTACTTTATAACAAACCATAAGCAATAAGGTGTAGATTTAAAAAAAAAAAAAATTTAATTACCCTATAGTCTGGGCACAAATATTCAAGAAACAAAAGGTATGCTGGCTGACCGCGGATGAAATTTAATTTTAAATGTAGCATAATATAACTTAAAGTTGTGTTATTGTTAAAAAGAAATTAAGCCTATTGGCTGGCAGAGGGGTTGTGATTTGTCTTTAACATAGAGAACCAAAGGATGTCTTCCAATTACCAAGGTGTCACACTGGTCTAACTTTTAGCATGCCTGCCCTGTGGTGGCCTCAGAGGAGACAGGACTTCATTAGAATGACTGGAAATTTTAAACACTCGCCCAGAGATATTGACTGTCTGTGGTAAAAGTAACAAGTTTAAATTTAAATACCTAAAAAGAAAAGAAGATGCCTAATAGGATGAATAAATGTGGTATGTGGGCAAGAATTTCTTTTATTAATTAGAGGACAAAATCTAACAAATAAAAAAAAAAATATATATATATATATATATATATATATATATATATATATATATATATATATATATATATATATATATATATATATATATATATATATATATATATATATATATTATATTTTTATATATATATATATATATATATATATATATATATATATATACTGGGTTCAGATCCAGTCTGGGGTTTTTCTGTGTGGAGACTGCATATTCTCCCTGTGTCTGCATGGGTTCTTTTCAGGTACTCTGATTTCCTTCCACTATCCAAAGACATCCATGAGGTTAGGTTAATTGGTGATTCTAAATTGACTATAGGTGTGAATAGTCTATCTCCATGTATTAACCCTGCAACAGATGACCTGTGACAGATGACCTGCCCAGTGCGTACCCTGCTTCTCGCCCTGTGACTGCTGGGATAGGGTCCAGCAAGCCTGAATTGGATGGATGGTCCAAAATATCAATGTAATGACATCATGGTAGGCTGTGGAAAATCATAGTGTATATTTCCAGTGCTTTATATTCATAATTCCATGTGAGTTTATGCAGTTATGAAATGACACCTAATTAAGTAGTGTTCATTAAAAAAATGTAAAACCATGCATAACTTTACATCTAGGAAACACTGCCAACACTCCCAAGATTTCTATGTTAGTCTAAAGATGTCTAAATGTGCCAACTTCATGACTAACCACCTGGGCCAACTAGGTATGAAAAGCAGAAAAATACACTTTGAGACAGAGTCATTCACTGTGAGGAAATGTTTAAAAAAAAAAAACTTATTTATGGATGTGCGTTCTTTGTATGACTGCCTTCCAATCTTCTTTATGGTTCTGTCTACTGAAATGGGAAAATGATGGTACAAGATGTAAAAATTAAATAAAAACCAGTCACAAAGATAACAAATGTTTGCAATGACTGGCTTCAGTATACTACTTTTGAACCTGGTAGAATCCATTTTATTAATTGCTTTTCCAGTTTAGGGCCATGGAGGGAAATGGAACCCACAACCTTATCCCAGTAGTCACAGGCTAAGAGGCAGGGCTCAGTCCGGACCGGTCATCAGTCCATCACAGAGGCTAATACACCTGACAGCATTTGTTCATTAAATAGGGAAGGCATCTGAAAGACAGCGTACAATTGTTCACATACTATTTGGGAAAAAAAAAATCATTTTAAGATACTAGTATAAATTAAGACAGGTAAAGTCCAGTTTAGATTCCACAGTTAGAAAGATCTGATCATTAATTTGCATCATACTTAACTCATGGTCTCATGCAGCAAATCAAGAAGGATAAAATAACTCCTATCAAAACTTGTAGCTATTTAAACTCCAAAATAAGTGGAAAAAGTTAGCTGATGGATCACGCTTAGCTACTACATGGGAATTTAAAACTGCATTTTAAATCTGCTGTAGCTCACAGTGACAGCTCACAACCGTTTCTCAAAACATGTTTTTGTGTGTAGAGTAATACAGCTGAGCTCAAATTCCTCTCGTCCCTTCAAGCGCAAAATAAAAAAGGCCTGGGCTGCCACCACCTGATTCAATCAAGTGTGTTACATTGTATACCCATGGGCAACAAGGCGACTTGTATTTTAATTAATAATGTAATACCCTGGTCTCAAAGGCCTGGCCCTTGGCATTCGTGCTGCTTTTTTGTAAATACTCAAAAGATCCCGGCAAAGAACATTTTTCTACACACTCAAGCTCGCGCAGCTAGATTTAATACATAGTGTTTGAAACAAATACTCCAGCATTTTCAAGCATTGTGGAAGTGAAGAGAAGCATGTTTTGTGGGATGAGGCGATAGCTCGGGAACCGAGGAGCGTACCCTGCCATGTGACATATGTTGTCATTTAGATGAATAAGGAGACAAAACTGCAGGAGAAGTAAGAATAAAACTCTAAAAATCGCACAAAGGTGACACACTGCAATAGTGTAAATCAAAGTTAACGTTAAGAGCTATGAAAACAGAGACATGGCCGTGGGTGCTGTGTTGTGAGGAATAACAAGCACAGTCAAGGGTAAACGCACGCTTCTTTGGAGATTCTGGACCGGAAAGAAGCCTGAGGGAGCTCAAGGGTTTTTGGGATACAGGCTGTGTTCAACCTTTTTCTACAGCCACACACACAAGAACAACGGGGAATGGGGATGACACTTTTAACCATAAGAAGTACTAACTCGTATGTTTACACATAACAACACACACTAAACATAGGAGAAATTTTCTGCCTGACTCACATTATGAATCTACAGCAGCCACTTGTGCAAAACTGGTAAAAGCTTTTATTGTAACATAGTGGATGTAAGTAGAGGCAAGAAAAAGACTTTCATATGCAAAAGGGGGAAAAAAGTTCAGTCGCCCATCAGTGATTTGCTGTCAACATTTTATCTGCTGTTTTTATGTCCTACAGTTTTTTTGTTTGTTTTTTTTAAGCACAACTGATAAAATATCAAACTATAACACAATGTCTCAGATCCCAAATTAAATTTTTAACAGAACAAACATCTTAATTAGCTAACATGAGCACAGCCACAAGTAAATCTAAAGTGATTATTCCTGCCCTTAGAGAAAGACTGTCTCCCTGTGCTCTGTCAAAAGGTCAATTATGGCCCCAAACCGGCATGCAGTGACAGTGACCTGGAAGCGGTACTGATGACCCCACATCCAGGGGCCCAAAAGAGTTGATCATCTAACATGCAGGCTGCCTGGAGCCATGGAAATCTGACATTTGTCCTTATTCAAATGAACACAAACAATATGCATCTCATGCCTTTCCCTAACCTGTGCCAAATCTAAGGCATAGGGACCAGCAGTCTTAATGCATTGTCCTCCAAGTGCATGCCCCTTCTTGTGACTGCAGCTACACAGCAATCACACACGGAGCCCGTAAGTAAGAGCAAGCTGCAAAAAGGCACCATCTCCACTAGCAATACTGGTCATTACAGTTCTAGTCAGCAGTGCTGGGGTCACAAATTGGATTAAGGTCATACAATAAAAGAAAATATTAAAGGTGAAAACAATTTATGCCATATGTACTACATAATACATTACAGCAGTCATTTTTGACACTCTTTATAGTGACTGAAATACATACATAAATCTAAATCCTTCAAGTGGCCGCAATTAATTGCAGGGATCAAATGACTGTGTAATGTGCAGGTGGCACTCACAGAATACGGACTCAAAAAATTACAAGCCAACTCTTTGGGTAAACCTATCCCTACAGTGCTTTGTGATGACATTATGCTTATTGTTTTCTCTCACTGTGTAATTTTCAGACACAGCAGGCAGGTGTTTTCAGCAAAAAAAAAAAAAAAGAAAAGGAAAAAAAAACAGAAATGCTTTAAAAATGCACGGCACTCTACCACAAGACAGACAGCAACAATGCACTGGCCATGATGGCGCACTCAGAAGCTACTCACTAAATAAAAGCTAATGCATAAAACAGGCAACTGATGTAAAACTTTAAAAGGCAAATCTGATAATTTTCTTTCTGTGAACAAATTCCAAAGTAAATACTTCCACCTGCCATTTTGGAGCACTAGTGATTAATACCAGTAGTGGTAGAAAGTATGCGGGATCCATTCAAAATAAACTACAGTGCCTGTGAAGGCACATGTCATCCACCAATGAGGTCTACGTCACAGACAAATAAGCCATTATGTATCAAGAATGAGTTTGGTCTTTTCTTTCTTTTTGTTGCTATAAATTGCACATATGCAACATTTTTATAGGTTTTGCAAATTGTGATGAATATCTTTATCATATATGTAGCCTTTCATGCTGAGCCCAGCATGAAACTGTTTACTACTCTGAAGTAAAAACCTTTGCAAAAAAAAAAAAAAAACCTACCTACATAAGAAGGTTATTGCCGTAACACCGGTGTATACACAGTAAACTCCCCCCCGAATTGCACTTGCCTAAAGCAACACCTACCACATTAAATGTTTATCCATGTGGACTTCCCATCTCATGCTGTTCTGTCTGTGTGTGCAGAAGGTAGCGGCCTGGCCTGGAACTGTGTGACACAGAGCAAGGGCTCTCATGTCTTCGGGGTGTTCCACAGAGCATGATCATGAAAAGCAGAAACATGAAGAAAACCGCAAAAGGTTGAGCCATGGAAACGTCTTTCTTCCGCACGTCAGTTAATTTCCTCTTTTTCCCTTTGGTTCCACATCACTTTTCTATTATGTTTTGAACACAGTGAAAACATAATACAAATCATGCTGCTGGAAAAAAAAAAATCTAATCATTACACCCTCAAATGAAAAAATGGATACCAGTGAAAAATGTACGGGAATTGTTATTTTTCACATTCTAATTCACATCACAAGGAACCGAAGAGAAACTCATGCTGTATATCAGATTGGTTTGGTGCCTTTTGCCTCAAGCCATGCAGCACACACTGATATTAGTTTTAAATACAGATTGCTGGCAATAATAGAACAGAAGAGTCCATGCCTGCCACATGGGCCTGGTCTGGAGTGCCTCACATTGCCGGCTTACAAAGATAGCTTCAATCACAAAGCACAAATAAATGTAGTTCTTTGAGCTCTGTCAACTGTAAACTGTTATTGATCCCAACAAATGAAATTTGTTCACGTTGATCGATCAAACATATTATCTGTGTTTTCCAGTCTATTACCAGCAAGTGGAAACTCAGGAGGCATCAATAAATAGAGTTGGGTCACCCCGGGTAGATTCCCTTCAAGCTAGAAGGGCTTTAAAAACAGGCGACCAAACATAAGTACTTGTACTTAAAGGTAATGGACCTGCATCATGACTAAACACTAAGTGCCTGGGGTGTCTAGATGTGAAAAGCACTTTGGTCGCACCTTCAAGGTCTAGAGGCACTTGTGTATGTACTGTATACTTGCCCTCTTCTCTTCTGCCCCTGCTAATACCCCCCACCCTCGCTCCTCTACATTCGAAAGCCTTCCAGCTGGCACCCAGTGCCTGTACTTGGCAGGTCGGAGGGAACATGAGAATTAAACCTATAACGCCCCAGTTACCAGTTCTCAAATATCAGTGGAGTCCAGCACTTCACCGGGGACTGGTGAAAGGAAAACATGTTAGTGGAACAAAAGGCTCCTTCTGGCAATACTCCACTCAAGTGTTCTGCTCACTGCCATTACAGGAGCAAAGTTTTCATTAGGAATTACAGTAGGTACAAATGATCACATGAAGGTGGAAGCCATCTGAAAGTTGGCTAACAAAGCGATGTATGTAGGCTTCATCTAGTTTCCTGGACAACATGTATGTGCATGTGCAGCAGAATAAACTGCACTGTTTAGGCATTAATAATTTCTGTTGAATTCTACAGTGAGATGCAAAGAGCTGCAATGATCTAGACTACACTATTATCTTCACACGCTATATATGCGCTCATCCTGCACATTTATATAAACTGATGTGGCCTAATGCAACAAGCCTGCAATGTGCAATGTATCATAAGTGTTTTAAAGAAAGTTTTGGGCCCTTCGGGGTTCCCGAGCTTGTCTTGTGGTTGAATTGCACTGTGATTTTCTGCAACAGGAATACATTGTGGATATATAATAATTAATCATAAATAAATAAATAAAGTGGTACCTGTTATCTTGAGGGAGTGACTTTTAACCCTCAAGTTACACTCAGTCTTTGAATTATTTAGGTGGTGCACTTCCTCTTGTTTCAGTGCTGTGCTCAGAATGTGGTCAGTATCGTATACAGCACTGCATCAACTGCTGTTTCAGAGCAAGAAAATAATATCAGTAAAACTGTATTTAATAAATAAAATCACAAGACAATAACTGTACGTGGCAGACACATACAATAACTTGTTTTTATACTTTGAGTTATTAAAGGCCGACTGTAACGTGCCTGTGTGAGATTCAGAAACCTCGGCTGAACTTCCCGTTTGCCTCCATCACTTCACATTTCTCCCGACTAACAGGAGAGTGACAGCTTGTCCACAAACCAAAGGCAGCCTTACCAGGAATAGGGATATCCGCCTCTCTACAGTGATAGAGCAGCTCTGATAGCTCCTTTATTATGGAAAATTATTTTAAACAGCATAAAACGGCGGGGCTCATTTTTTCCATGTTTCTGCCACTATCATTCCAGCTATTGATAAGATGTCTAAATTTATTGCAGAATAATTCTGCAGGAAAAGAGATAAAAGGTTGCTGAATAAAATATGAGGCGAAGGCTGTAAATTGTAGCAATGCATATCATTTCATTCAAATGTAGGACGCAATTACCATCTGCTACACTCATCAGTCCCCTCCTTTATGACTTAATTATATGTTTAATGCTATCAGATCAAGGAAAGGGCAAAACAGATGAATGAGAGAGAAAGAGAAAAGATTCCGCAACAAGACAAAAGGCAGATGAAAAGTAACATAAAAGGATGGAATTGATTTCATTCACCAGGAAATAGAAAAAGTTAATTTAGATACAATGTTCCCTCATCTCCTGTGCCTTTGTAAGATAATAAACCCAGCGTGTTGCCAATAGGTCCCGCACCAGTTAAACAAAAGAAGTCAAGTTCCTCAAAACTGAAAGTCTTCTTGCTGCATTCATTTGAGGCGATAACAACTTGGGGAATCATTCAAAGTGTCAGCTGGTCATTGCAGTAATTTTGGTCCACACGATTCTCATAATGACAACAGTGCATAATCTTAAAACTTTGGCAATGTCTACTTTGACATGAGTTGACATGAAACAATATACTGTATAACATTAGTATTATTGTGCTCAAATTTACCTTGAGGGGTGAAAGAGGCATACTTTGCCTGCATATTCTATGTTCTCTTGTCACTTGTTATTGATTATGCTTTCCTGGTTTTTTTTTGTTTTGTTTTGTTTTGTTTTTTTGCAATAAAGCTAAACAGTCTTTGTTAAATCTTTACTTTATGTGGCTCCATTACCCAAGTGAAAATTAAACTTTGAAACTGAAACTTTTTGTTTGGATGCAAATCATGTATGCCAGTGTTCACAAAGAAAACCGGGGTTGTCCAAATGGCTTTGGGGTAAAAAGCTAGCCAGTGGGCATCCCAGGTGCCAGCGGGCACTGTCCTAACTGTGTACCTTTGGCCAGAACTCATTATAGGGTGACATTTAGGACTGCTGCTGTCCATGCCAAGTCAGCCTTCTGGATTGAGACAAATTATGTAGTTATTTTTTATGTCAGACATTAAGCCATATCCAGTGGGAGCCAAATCAGTATCACCTTCATGTCACCTGGAAAAAAAAAAAAAAAAAAAAAAAACGATAAAGGCTGTGGACTTCTTAAACAGGGGCATTATTCAATTCCGGTCTGAGTTTAGATCAGAATGAAATACGGCCACCTAACATATGAAATATTTGATTATAAAGAGGGATTCAGCTAAACTCTTTTTTTTTTTTTTTTTTTTTTTTTTTTTTTACACAGAGAGACAATAATATTCCCAGTCACCAGTTTAAAAAAAAAAAACAGCTTCTTGAAAATATTTTTTACGTCTGTGCTGCACAAAGTGCACAGGCTTCCTTCGCTCTGTGGCAACTGTTTCTGCAAAGCCTGAACAGATGCTGAAAAGAGAATGAAAGAAGTAAATAGTTTGTTCTAAGGCATTATTTTAAATAAAAAAAAAACCAAAAAAACTTTCAACCTCAAAGGTTGCATGCTTTATTCTGAAACAATGCACGTGCGCCTATGTCATGCCACTGCTGATATGGATATTGTTTTTTTAATCATAACTTGGCACAAAATCTCAGCGTCTTTTAAAAACTAATAATATTTTGATGATGCTTGGCAGTACTTTGGAAGCTAAATTTGTCTGTTTTTGTTTTACCTGTGTAAATATATCTGGGAAAGCAACTAATAGAACAGTCCTTGATGCAGATTCTTTCTTTAAGATCTTCCTGCAGCGGCTCATCCTCCCCCAGACAGTGCATGAACATGAACAGAACTAAAGCTCCATCTTGTGGACATAAACAAGTACAGCACCCAAATAGTCTGCCAGGTTTTCAGTTTACAGGTTAGGCTGCACAAGTGTTTGCATTTCAACCCCTGAAATGATAGTACGTAAAATAATATGTTAATAGTCAAACAAGATGCTGTGTGAAGCAACTGAGTTAAAATAATACACCACATTTGTGATTAAGAAAAAATAAAAACACCTTGTAAAGCGATCAATAAATGTTTTATAGTACTCTCATTCAGAGGGAGGCACATTTTTAATGTGAGAATCTCATTAATGCGTCAAACAGCCGACAATTAAATGCAGACGAGACCACCTCTGAGAAGTCCACACTACCTTGTAGACAGAGCATACAAAGCCTGAAATAAATACCAGTTGTTTACCTGCTTTGTGTTATTGGGCAAATTATAGATAATTTCTCATTTGGTGCATTCACAGGAAAGCATTCACATGATGCATATGCTGTGAGTATTTTCTACACAAACTTCAAGATGTAACAAACAGCAAGAAATGGGATATAATTGATTATAAGTTAATTGTGCAAAGGTCTCTCTGATGGGAACCATCTGTCAAAACAAGCCGCACATCCACTAATTCTAATCATAATTAATTAAATGGCTAACAAATTACATACATCATAGTTAGTAAAGGGGGGAAACTACCGCAGGAACTGTTATGAAACAAATTAGCTTTAACAATGAAAGAGAATTACATCACATAACTAAATATTATCCTCATTTCCGCGAGCCATATTTCTTAATGAATTCTCTAATTAATTTAATTCACACAATGTGCATAATTTGGAGCTGAAAATGTCAGTGGGTCAGACTTAACCATATTGTTGCTGGCTGTCTATTTCAACGAGTGCCATATTAGCACAACATGACCTCTATGTAAATTACACAGACCAACTGTTGTAATTTTAATTCCAGAGTCTAATTAACATGTTCCATAGATATCATACAAGTGCATTTAGCTCATTTTACACATGCTAGTGTCGGCTGAGGATTTCCACTTGCCTTAATTTTGTGGAATCCTTTTGATGGGAAACTTCATGACAGTGCAAGTTTCTGATGTCAGTTATGACAAAAAGGCTATTATTGCTTTTATGCTTCTTAAATTAAGTGCTGAACTTTCTTGTCAAGGTGACTTACTATTCCCAAAACATAAAACTAGTGGACCTGGATGCTTGTGCAGACCCTGTGATTTAGCTCATTCAGAAAGCACTTACATGTAAATGACTACACCATTTCTAATGGAGGTGGGGCTGTTGGCTACCTCTTAGGTTTTCAAACACTCATCTCAATTACTCACTCTATAGTATTGAGGTCAGGATGCACAATTAAAGTTAGCAAGGCTGGTTGGCTGAAATGATCTCTGTCACTGGAGTATTTGTAACTGCAGAGTGAAAAAACTGTACCATGATCATAAGCAGTAATGAATTATTTTTGGGATTATTTTTAAATGGGTTTAAAGTTGGCAATAAACCTATAAAGAACATTTTTCCATTAAGAGAACCTCTTAAGGATTTTCTTTTAGATGCAGGTATAGGATTTAGATGGGTCAAACAAGAACGCCACCACGTTTGGTTAATGGCAAAATTTACACATAGGATTTAGACTTCCTCAGTAGTTAAAGCCAAAATTCATATGTTTGACCATGTGAATGACAACTGTATTTAAATTGATAAATTGGCAGATTTTCTCTCCGTCAGCCCATCCCAAGCCCAGCAACCAACTGACTATTTGCTTCATCCCCACTGTTTTATACACAGGTACCCATTCATGTGCCTTCTGTCTCACTGCATTCAAAGCTAGCCAATCACTGCACTGTCACCTTTAACTTGGCAGTGTTTCCTAACCCCCGTCCCTATTTAATTTACACAAAATGCAATCAAATTGGCCAAATGATGCCACCATGAGTGTGATGCAGAAATCTGTGAATAAATGAATAATTTGGCCAGTGGATGGAGCATATAAGCTTGCACATGCATTGCAAGGCTCGGGGGCTATCCTGAGGCCAATCATTTAGCTAACACGCTAATGAAAGTGTGTGTAGTGTGGGTAAGGGCAGCCACCATGGGAGGTACCACTCCCCTCCCTCCTCATGTTGGAGACTGTTAATAGGCTGGATGGAGCCAATGGTACTCCCATGAGAGGCCTGCTGATGAAGAGGAAAACCTGTCTTTGCCTCCACTAATCACTGCCTAATGGCTGCAGTAACACAGGTTTTACAAATGCAATTGTACATGTGTGTACCCAGCCAAGGTTATTATAGCTAACTAAACTAAAACTAAATGTGCAAAATAAAGAAAATAGTAAACTGGGGGGAAAAAATGGACTTTAAAAAAGAAAAACATGAGCTCACAAAAATGAATAAAAATGTACAGAAAAGGAGGTATTCGTGCAGATGTGTATTGAGACTGGGATGCCTGTATGACTATGAATAAACTGCCCTGACAACATGTTGGCTTTGTATAATGACTACACTCATTGGTATTGTATTGTAATACATTATCTGAACTTCTTAAATCTTCCCCTGACAAAGACCCCCTGGTCACGGCAAGGCCTGTGACCTCCAAACACAATGCAGTGCTTTTAACTCAGCTGTGTTGTGTTTTTTGTTGCTGCCAAGTCACTAGTGAAATCCTAAAAACAGTCTGATTAACAATGCTAGGTTTAAGATTTGGTTGTTTCTCGCTTCTCTTCCACACTGCACTTGACTTCCATCTAATTTGGACCCAGGAACTGCCAGATCAGTCCGGGCCCTTTTGGACTCCTTTTATGGTCAATTTCCTAGGGGAATGTGCCAAGTGTGGGATGGAGGAGGGGGACTTTCTCTGATGTTTGACAGCTGTGTTGATTTTAAGCAGTTAGAGAGTATGTTCTCTTAATATAACTACATTTGTTAACTTTGTCTTTTAAATAATAGACTGAGTACTGCTATAAGTTAATTTTGTACTTCATAAAAGCTTAACTGTTATTTCATGGAGTGGGAGGAGCTACTGATTATAAATAGGTAGGAGTTGCAGCTCCTCTTGTTTGTCATATGATGTTGGTGAATTGCTGCTGAAATAGCCCAGTGCAAAATTTCTTTCTCAGTTGTTTGATTAATTTTGGACTGACATCTTTAAACTTGGAGGCACTTTGTTATTTTTATTTTGTTCTCTGATTTTTTTTTTCTTATTTTGAGTTTTTCTTCAGTTTGCCAGCTGATCTGCTGATCATACCATCATACAATAATAATTAAAGACCATAGCTAACTAAACTGAACTGAAAACAAAAATTCAAAATGGAGTTTAAAAATGCAGTGCCCAAGGTATCATTTAAAAGAATATTAGTATATCTAGCAGAGACACTGCAGTGACGCTGTAAAAGTGCTAATATGCACACTAATATAGCTCTATTGTGTTTCTATTCTTGGTAGCCTGCATGTGATCAGTGGTAAAGCTGCAATTGTAAAGACGTTGCTGTGCTTTGTTCCCTCCATAACAACAGCAACAATAATAACTGGCGTTGCTAGAAAAGTCCAAGTGCTCACAATATTACATGACAACCCAGAAATTCCTATTTTTCTTGATTAAATCTGACTGATTCATTACATGTAGAAAATCTTTAGAGTAAATATCACTATTTGGCGTGATAACTCCTAAATACCAGTGATTTATCTTATCTAAAATTCAGCCCTAGATTAATGGATCAAAATAACTGAGTACAAACACGCCTGCAATACGAATAGCCCACTATTTCTGACAATACCCATACAATTTAGACTTAACAGTGGCAAATCAAGTTAAACTGCATTTTAAGGTGTGTGTAGTGTTAGCCGTATTGGTCCTGCCCACAGAGGAACCTACTTTAAATACGACAACAAGCCATGTTAACCTTTTATGAACAGTGACCAAACAATTAGATGTAAGACTCAGCGCATATCAGTCACCGTCACGTTACGCACTCTGCGTAACTTGCAGGCTGACACTGATGGATGTCTATGGCTACAGTGTTCCTGGTGTAACGTGAGTAACCGCGGAATTGAGTTACAGGGCGCTTCCGGTTGCAACCTCCAAAGTAAAAGTTCTTAGCTTCCCAGTGAAGAAGGGAACATTCAGGGAACGTATGGAATGCAGATCTAAATCTCAAGTAACATATGCAGCGCTTTCGAGTGAAGAAAGAGAGAAAAAAAATCAACTCAGTCAAATGAGTTTAAAAAGAAAACATCATAATGTATGGATTAATATTATTTTATTTTATTCATTTTTATTAACTTTATTTAACCGGTAAATTATAACTGTTGAAATTTAAAATCACTTTTGCGAGAGTGCCCCAGATGGAATATCTCGGTCGCCAGAGGTAACATAATATATAGGTAGCATATTATTTACATCTTATACACGTGACAAAATAAGCTAAAAAAGTATGCATATAAATAAAATAAGCAGTGAAAAACAGAAATGCTAGAGTTTAAAAATGAAAGAAATGGCATTTTGTAATCTGGAAGTATTTCCAGGACTTTTTTACTGGGCTGTTACAGGAATACAGAAAATGCTACCAGAAATAAAAATCAAACAAATTTACTGAATTATAATGATGTGCACAGACCATAAGCTTCAATCAACATGCATTAGGAAACTTACAAATGTATTGTTTTCCATGTATAATTAAACCAGTAGCTTTCACTGCATGTAATATTGGTTAACATTACCAAAGTTGGGTGTAATGCATTCCAAAGTAACATATTAGTGTAATCAGATTACATTTTTCAGTAACGAAGTAATGTAATTCATTACTGTACTAAATTCAATGATCACACAGTTACAGATACAATTATGTCATTACTAGCATTACAGTGGTTCTTTTAGTTAGCTCCCTGAGGGGAAGATAGAAATTTTAAAAAATAATAAATAAAAAACATCAAGCATGACTCTTTCTTCCTGCACATGTGCTACACTCAGTCAGAGTTAGTTCCTTTGCAGGAGGGAGGAAAATGGCAAAGAGCCCAAAGTGATGTTAAAACTGAGATGCTGATCCAGCCCAGCAGTCAGACCCTGAGCTTCAGATGGTCACGAAAGCAGTTATGCGCAGCCAGACTTGCAGCATTGTAGTTTTCAATTCTACCTGTAAATGTTTCTACAGTAGCCTCACTGTGGTGATTGCTTTGAAGTCTCCTTGTGCTGGTTTTAAACTTTTCTTTGTGTTGTCAGCTTTGTGTACAAACTTATATTGTTAACTGGTAATTATGTGGCAGTGCACTTTAGGACATGTTACAGAGTAATGCAAAAGTAATGCTTCATTACTTTTTCTTTTTTTTTTTCTTCATTTTTTTTTTTTTTGGTCTTTTCACCTTTATTTGATAGTTTGCTGTGAACAGTGGACAGGAAGGAGGAGAAGAGAGAGCATGGGGTCATCTACTAATCAGAAGGTTGGTGGTTTAATCCCTGACTGCTCCAGTCTGCATTTCAAAGTATCCTTGGGCAAGATACTTAACCCGAAGTTTCTGCCGGTGTGTTAGATAGAAAAACACATAATTCTTGTAATTATGTTCATGTAGAAAAAAGTGATTGTATGAATGTGTGTGTGAATGGATGAATGCAAATGTGTTGTATAAAGTGCTTTGAGTACTCAAAAAAGTGCTATACACGAACTAGTCCATTTAACATGGGAAGACACACAGCAAAGGGCCACGGGTCAGACTCCACCACAGGCTGCTGCATTTCAGGCATATGGGCACCTGTTCAACCAGCAAGCTAAACCAACATATGCTTACGACATTGCTTTTAAGAAAAGCAACAAGTAATGTGTAATAAATTACTTTTATCAAATAACAACCCCAACACTGAACATTACATAGTCATATATATATTTACAGCAATGCACTGAGCAGGACAAAACTGCCTTTTTTGTTTGTTTGTTTTACAGGAGAAAAAAAAGGGGGGGGGGGGGGGGGGGTAGATCGTATCCTCTCTGTAATCTCCACCCAGGGGGAGCCAGTGCCACCACAGGCCCCTTTAGCCCTGGCCCTGTTTTCATCCATACCTGATGTTTGGGGGAAATGAGCGCTTTATTTTGAAGGCGAAACGCCTGGCTTCCTGTACCTTCCGCGTTCTCACCCTTTATTTTTTCTGACAGAAACTCTGTCCAATCACTTTACTGACTATGTGGAAGTCGATTGCAACGTCCTCATACAAAACTGAAGTTAAAGTTGTGGCGTGGATAGACCCTGCGGCGAAGCCGAAAACTTTTTGTGCGTGACGTGGAAAAGTTCGTGGAGCTCTTCGAGGCAGGCGTAGGGTCTCGTGGCGGATGGACGTGACCGAACCGGTACGGCGCGGTACGGTATGGCAAATATGCACTTTAACGTTGTACCTTCGTGCTTCGCCACGGGTGTCAGACCCTGCTGCATTTATGACTGACAGTACTGGCTACCGCTGCTGCTTCGTGTAATATTTCTAGCATGCCACGCAGGCAGATAACTTCTCCAAAGGTCAGAAAAGTGTGCCTTAGAAGTGGCACTTTCAGTATGCCTCTTTGAGGTGTTTGTTTTGTTTTGTTTTTATATTTCTAGAAGAATTTTTTTTTTAATATATATATTTAAGATTGAAAATGATGAGGCTTAGAAGATACTTGAGGGACAGTGGGAGGGTACTCGCTTTTGTGTTCGTTGCTTCTGTCATTTGGCTGCTGTTTGACATGGCTGCTCTCCGCTTGTCACTAAACGAAGTGAATAGTCAGCTGCTGAAAGAGCGTGTGATAAAAGAAAAGGAGATATTCAAGCAGCAGTTCGGGGCCACGCAGCATATGAAAAGGGGGTTTAAACACCCGGTGCAGAGGGTAGACTGGGCTGTTACACAGGCGAGGAAAGGAACAGGCACTTCAGGTGTCAAACTTGCCCAGGTGTACAGACACGAAGGCAAGGAACAGGATAAAAAGTGGAACTTTATTAAAAAGCAAGGAGATGATGTTCCGAAACGTGACGATGGAGCTGCCCTGTACAATTTCACGCCAAAACAGGGTGTTCCGGGGAAGAAAAAAAAAGTAAATTTTGATCTAAATGTAGCTGTGGTAAATATAACCCATAAAAACAAACTTGCCTACAAGGGGGAGCCTGTTAAAGTTGCACAAAGTCTTCTGCACAGGAAGGATTCAAAGGCAAATAAAGCAGTTAAGAACCAGCTTCAGGAAGAGGAGGCACACCTTGTTAAAACAACAGCTGAACAACCTGCCAACACAGATAAGGAGAAACAAGATGTAAAAGACAGGGAACAGGTCTTGGTGACTGTGACGAGTACCCTCCATGCAGAAAAGGAACCCGTGAAGCCTTCAGTCAGTCTCCCAGTAGGAGGCCACGCTAAGGATAACTCCACTGCTGTCAGAAAACCAGGTGTCCACAAAGTCCTTTCTCTGGATATGACTGCCAGGCCTAGAGATGCTAATGCAGTGGGCCAGTTTGGTCAGGCGGCTCTCGCTGGCTGGAAGGAGGATGCAGAGGTGAGGAAGAGATGGGATGAAGGCTATTTTAACGTCTACCTCAGTGAAAAGATCCCATTGGACCGTGCCATTCCAGACACCAGGCCTGATATGTGAGTCTTCTTCTGCACGTTACCTCTGAAGCTGGCGCGCTTAGCAAAGCTGAATTTTCATTTGCGCTGTGTTTTCCAGGTGCGCGCAGAATCTGGTCCATGATGGCTTACCCTCCACCAGCGTGATCTTCTGTTTTGTGGATGAAGTGTGGTCGACGCTCCTCCGCTCCGTGCACAGTGTGCTCAATAGGTCTCCACCGCACCTCCTCAAAGAGATTATTCTCGTGGATGATTTCAGCACTAAAGGTAACAGTGTCTTGAATGCCTCATTGGTCGGTAGGGTCTCCACGGGGTATCTCAGCTGGGTTGATTAAAAATTTATTAAACACTGGGAATTCATATATCTTGTGTATTATATGCCAATGTGCTGCTCAAATGCTCTCTAATACACTGTACTATTTATAGATAGTTGGGCAAGCTACTACAGCATTATTCATCAGTCAGAAATGTTCAGATGTGTGGCAGCAGCTTTTTGCTTTTTTTCAGTTAAACCATCTATGTTTTTTAAATTTATCTAATACTAATTGAATTATTGATTGGATGATTTTTTTTTATTACTATTATCCTTATAGTCTGTGCAGGTGTAGCAACAATATGAAGGATCATCATTATTTTAACAGCTTTGCATTGTCCTTTTAATTGTTTCCCTGCTGCCAGTGTAACTTGCATGCATGCAATAGTTTTACCAGTAACTTTTACTCTGGCAGACTACCTTAAGAAGCAGCTGGATGATTACATGGCCCAGTTTCCCAAAGTGCGAATCATTCGTCTCAAGGAGCGTCAGGGCTTGATCAGGGCCAGGCTAGCTGGAGCTGCTGTTGCCAAAGGTACGTGTGGTCAAGATTAATCTCATATACATGTGTCTTATATACGCGCTGCGCCTACAAAGGTGGCATAGGCACGGCTGAGAGGATATGTCCCGCAAAAAAGAAAGATGAAGACAGTAATAGAATATGCATTAATATGTCAGATTATGTGCTCAGGTAAACTAATGTAGGACATGGGCCAAACATCATACATAATCTTAGCAGATATAACATGAAAGATGTGATATAGTTCATTTACAGACTGGTTTAATTAAACTGTAGTCATGTGGTACCTTATTGTGAAATATTGAAGTGCAGTAAAACAACTGCAGTCTTCAAGCCCAAGGATGGTGGATCAGGTCAGGAGCACAGCAAAATATAATCCAAGTTGCAAATGTGGGTGGCTGGATGTACGTCCCATGAAAAGGACGTGCAGCACGCAGTTTTTATACCTTAAGTACAAGAGTACAAAGTATATAAACAGTATGCAAGTCTAGATTGAATAGTTAATTAATAGACTTTCAGATGGAGTAGAGTCATTGAAATGATGTAAAGAGAAAATTTTTAAACATGTTTTCTAGGGCAGAAAAAAAATGTATGTCTTTTGGGTATTTCTGCTATGTTAAACTGTATTAATTAGGTTACAAATCATCAGTATCACAAATGTATACTTGTTCTGATGTTGCAGCAACATTTTCGGTACTTTTTTTTATTTTTATTTTATTAGATGTGTGCAAGACGTGGCTGTTTTTTGATACAAATGTTTCTGGTCTTAAATGAGCACCTGCTTACTTGTGACTTTATTGATGCACTTTACATACATCAGTAAACATGTATTTCATGAGTGCTTTGAGTATTGCACGGCTGCGCTGTTGAAATGCAGGTGGTGCGGTTTAACTGCAGCAGGATTTCTGTGTTTTACTTTGATACAGGTGAGGTTCTTACCTTCCTCGACTCCCATGTTGAATGTAATGTGGGCTGGCTGGAGCCTCTCTTAGAGAGAATCTATCTGGATCGCAAGAAAGTACCCTGTCCAGTTATTGAAGTCATCAGTGATAAGGACATGAGGTAACTTGATAATACCATATTTAAGTAACACATAAGCCATACATAATAGGAGGTAATATTTTCTAGTTCTGTGTTTGGCACAACAACAACAAAAAAGTTATTGCTCTTTATCCTCAGTTATATGATGGTTGACAACTTCCAAAGAGGTATTTTCAAATGGCCTTTGGTGTTTGGCTGGAGTGCAGTACCACCAGCAGATATCAAGAAAAATAATATGACCATCTCTGATCCAATCAGGTAAAATTCATGTTTTGTGGTTATGTTTTTACTCTGCTTTAGTGGCTATTTTTGATAAAAAAAATTTTTTGTTGTTTATCATGTAGATGCCCAGTTATGGCCGGGGGCCTTTTCTCCATAGACAAAAAATACTTCTTTGAACTTGGTACCTATGATCCTGGTCTGGATGTGTGGGGTGGAGAGAACATGGAGATTTCATTTAAGGTATATCACTCAGCTAACTCATTGTGAATGTTGGTCACAACAGTTTGGGAGCATCCTGGACATTTTGCTTTTTTTTTTTCCCCCTTCATATGGCCAAAAATGTGCTGTGCCCATTGTCATTTGAACAGATCTGGATGTGTGGCGGAGAAATCGAGATTATCCCCTGCTCTCGAGTAGGACACATTTTCCGCGGACAGAATCCTTATAAATTCCCCAAAGACCGGCAGAAGACAGTGGAGCGTAACCTGGCAAGGGTGGCTGAAGTCTGGCTGGATGAGTACAAGGACCTTTTCTATGGCCATGGCTACCACCACCTGCAGGATAAAAAGGTCATAGATATTGGCAACCTAACAGAGCAGATCGAGCTAAGGAAGAACCTCAAATGCAAGAGCTTCAAGTGGTACCTGGAGAATGTTTATCCAGACATGGTTGCTCCTTTAGTGAAAGCTGAAGGCCTGGTATGTACTCTGGGTGGCTCTGATTGAAATATAAAAGAGCCATTTTCACGTGCTCTTGTAAGTCAGTAAGCAAATGTTGGGCAGCAGTGGGGTTTCACTTCTGTTAAAAATGTTTTTCTCTAGGTCTTCAATCGTGGCTTAAGAAAATGCCTTGCTCTGCATAACGGCTCTTTGTCCTTTGAGACGTGTGATCTCAGCAAGCAGGTAGGTTTTATCTTGTCTTGTCTTATCAGTAAATGTCACCAAATGATCTGTAATAGGTTTTTTATGTATATTTTTCTTAGTCTTTACAGAGGAAAAAAAATGCAGGCAATATGCAAGTTTGGTGGTCATGGCTAGTAATTATGGTGGGGAATAACAAAAATATCCAGTAGACCAAGACAAATGCAGAGTCTGAGAAAAGGCCCAAGCCAGTGTAAACAAGTGTGGAGTCCAAGACGAGGCCATGTTTTTCTAAATGTGGCCTTTTTGGATTCAGATCAGCCCCACTGAGGCGTCCTTGAAAATCTAATGACTTGTAGCATATTTACCTGTGGGTCACACTCTCTCTTTTTCTCTGGTATTCAGGCTCAGCACTTTAATTACACCTGGATGAGGCACATTCGGCAGCAGAACCTGTGTGTTGCTCCCCGAGGCAGCAGTGGTTTTGCTTTATTGTCCTGTGACAACACAAAGCCTGAACTACGCTGGTTCCACAAATCATCCAACTCTGCTCTAGTAAGTTGAATTAGGGTGTGTCATTTGCTTTGTGCAATATCTTTGTTTTGCCTTTACTTCAAACCACAGAGTTGGCTTTCTTTAAATCCACTTAAGGAGTGTTTAGATGCTAGTGCTGTGCTCACCCCCCCCCCCCCCCCCTTTTTTTTTTGTCTTTGTTCAGGTGGAGCACCTCATAGCAGAGTTTGTTTCTCACCATATGTGTCTGGAAGCAGAATCTAGGAGTGACACTCTTCGTCTCAACCCATGTGAACCCAGCAATACCTTCCAGAAGTGGGAGTTCACACACTACCTCGCGTAGTGAAGAGACTACAATGAGTTGTATGTGATTAAAAATGCACTACAAAAAAAAAAAAAACCCTTCAGTGGCATTCACACTACAGTACAGTGTGTGGTCCAGCCTCAAATCATGACTTTCCAGGGGACAAAAGAAATGCTCTGGGGGCATTAATGTGTGTAATTTTAAAGTGAATGGTGTGGGATTGTGTGCTAGAGGACTGGGACTTTGTCATTAGAGAAAAATATCCTCTGCACTGGCATTTTGGGAAAAGTGAGAACTGGTATTCAGATGGATGTCTTCAGTTTAACACTTCAGTTCTTTAGTAAAACATTTACAGAAATGAAAGGTTACAGTGCCTTATAGACTTTTTTTTTCCTGCTGGGACTAAACAATGAGTTAAATTGCATGAAGCTGTTTGTATAAAACATATCAGAGATTTTTGTTGAAACATTTGAAGATGTCATGCGCTTTGAATGGTCATTTGGGGAAAGTGGCTGCTTTTGTGTTTGTTTTTTTAGGTGTAGATTTTTGCTGTGAAAAACTTTGGATGATTTTCCTTTTTTGTCACTAGAGGGAAGTGTTGTTTCAAAACACTTAATAAACCTGTGCTCTGATTTCATGATTTTGTTACATAGTAACAAACCTTTAAAAAAAGACACGAATGAAGATGCTTTTTTGAAAAGAAGCTGAAAATAACAACAAATCGATGAATGTTGAACAGCATGTATTTCTTTATTTCCCTCCATTAGCCAGTGTTTTAGTAAAAAACAAATACCTTAATAATTATCTACTCGGGTAACTTCAGAGGAATTTAAAATTAGCAGCTAGTAACTTAATATTATACTGTACAAACATGAGAGGTTTCCACTCTTATCGATCCAAATCATGACTAAACACACAAAGTACCCTAACAGTAACTGTTAATGCATGCGCAGGGGTGTTACATCAGATATTTCTGTGTAAGCTGTGTATAGTACAGATTAACAGTTTGGTATTTTGTTTTTGTTTTTTTGTTTTATTATGGTTTCTTTAGAAAGTCATTCATACCAGATTCTTACTGATTAATTATCATGTACTCAAACTCGTCTATCTTCTGACGGGTGTTGCCTCTGCGGATCCTGCGATAGGACACGGTGCTGTACTTGGAGGATGTGAGGTGGTTGAATGAATCCTGGTGGCTCTCACTGCAGCCAGATTTCTTTACCAGAGGCAGGCTGGAGTAACCCGGACTGCGGTTTTGATGAAGCCCAACTTGAACATTATATTTTTGGACCTGCTCGGTTTTCTGATCCGCTTGAAGCTGACCCGCACTTGATTTCTGAAATTCAGCACCAGACAGCTGGCCTGGGTATTTTATCTCCCTTTTCAGCCTTGTGTATCCTTCCTCATTAGGTACATCAAAGGACTTAAGGTCTGGTGTCTGAGCCTGTAGCTCCACTTCTTCCTCTTTAACTTGTCGATTTGCTAAAGAGAAGAGGAAAGGCAAAATCTCTTGTACAGTCTGTAAACAAAGACCACCCTTTATAAGAACCTATTTCAATAGACAGTTTTGCTAAATTCCTCTTACCTTGTTCTGCTAATACATTTTGCTCAGGTTGTGTTTGCATTTCTGCAGTTGTGCAGTGTGATTGCAGAAAATCTTCACAAGTTCTCACAAACTGTCCTGGACGTGGTTGAGAATCAGCACCTGGTTCCCCAGGGTCTAATCCACGCATCTGTTTAGCTTTGTCTGTATGGAGCTTTTGGGGTTCTTCTTGGGTCCAAGTGATAAGTTGGGTAATTTCCCTTTCTATGTCTAAATTTTCTTTGGCAGGATTGGCTTCTTCCCCTGCCTTATACTCTTTCTGCTGGTTAGGTTCATCTGACAAAGTGTTGGCAAGATGTCTGCACTTGTTGCCAGCTGATACTGTAGATTTTATGTCCAGCTGATCTTGCTCCTCATCGCTGTAAAACACAGAGTCGTCTCCCTCTTCCAGTGACCACACATCTCTATCTTCAGGTTCCTTCAGGGTCTCAAAGGCTTCAGGATTGATCCCACTGAGAATCTCCAGTACCTGAGGTGCCAGTGCATCTTCTTCTGCACTGAGTTTTGGGGTATTCGGAGGGATTGCACTCCTTTCCATCTGTCTTTTGGTTCTTGTATAATGCTGGAAAATAGCAAATCAGATCTGACGGTTTTTTGGGGGTTTTTTTGCTGAATCTTAAAACAAGAATTGTCACATTGCCTCCTCCACTGTTCCAAATGTGTCGCTCTTGTTTTGCTTTGTCAGTCAGCTAAGAAAGAATTAATCATGCATTTCAGTAAGCAATGCAAGCTCAGGCTCTGTAGTGTGCTCTGTACTGCTAGTACCATGTACATCTCCGTGTTGAATCACTGAAGAACAGGGGTTTTGTTGTGGTCCAAACAAAGGTTCATTGTGGCTCTGGCATCTACAATTGTACTCCTATTTAAGTCTTTGCTTGGTGACCACCTTCTTTCTACAACGTTTTGAGTCTGGATTAACATTCTGCTTCTTCTGTTTTCAATGCACTGTTTTGCTGTGTGACCCAAAAAGTTTTTTGTCCCCCAAACCATCTTATGAACATAAAGACTTTTGGAGTCTTAGAACAACTAAATTGCTGATAACTCTGAAACCTAAAAACATATACACTTAAATCATCACTGACTTGCTCTATGTAGATTCCACTTGCTTAGCTTTTATGCATTTGCACTTTGAGTTTGTGAATTTTATGCTGTGTTATCACTGTTAATCAGCTATGAGCTAATCCGTTATTAGCTGGAGCAACTTTCCATTTTTAAAGCTAAGTTTAAAGTTAAGTAAAATCAGTGACAATTGCAATTCAAGTGGACTACAAAAAGAAACTAGATGCGTGCACCTTCTCTTTCCTCTGCTCTCAGACTTTTCTGACAAGGAAAGTTCTACCAATCAGGTCTTTTTTTAGACAGGACTGGGTAAATAGTGTGAGTGATTATGTGTGCACTATGTACGAGAACATCTGAGACAGGGGGCAATGACACGGTTTTTGTAATTTTGCCTCTTTACACCACTACAGTGGGTTTCAAATCAAAGATTCAAGATGTGACTGAAGTGCAGACTTTCAGCTTTAATTCAAGAGGTTTAACAAATGTATTGCATTAACTGTTAGGGAATTATAACTATTTTTAAACATAATCCCCAAATTCCTGCTTGTTTGTGGGGCTCTCTGACTTCGTTTTTATCTTCAGCAGCTGAAAGCATACAGCATGCTCTATTGGGCTGAGACAGTGTGACTTACTTGGCCATTAAAGACGATCCCATTTCTTTACCTTGAGAAACTCTTTGGTTGCTTTTGGCCATTATTCAGTTGCACTGTGAAGCACCATCCCATCAGATTTGCAGCACTTGGTTGAATCTGAACAGAGTATATCCGTGTACGCTTAAGAATTCATCCTGCTGCTTCTATCAGCAGTCACATCATCAATAAACACTAGTGACCCAGTTCCACTGGCAGCCATACGTGCCCATGCCATAACATTGCCTCCACCGTATTTGACAGATGGTGTGGTTTACTTCAGATCAGGAGCTGCTTCTTTCCTTCTCCATATCATTCTCTTCCCATCATGCTGGTACAAGTTAATCTTGGTTTCATCTGTCTCTGGATTGCAGACTTTGACAATAGTATGCTTGCCTTTTTGAGTGTGTTCTTGACTTGGCTAGAAGTTATATAGGAGTTTGTTTGTTTTGTTTTTTTTTATTGAAGGAAAGAATTCTGCCCCCACAGCACTGCGGCGCAGTGGTTAGCACTGCTGCCTCACAGTTAGAGTACCATCTGGAAGGCCTGGGTTCGATTCCACCTTGGCCCAGGCCTCTCCTTCTCTCTGTGTGGAGTTTGCATGTTCTCCCTGTGCTTGCGTGGGTTTCCTCCCGCATTCTAAAGACATGCATTTACTGGGGTTAGGTTAACTGGCTACTCTAAATTGCCCATAGGTGTGAGTGTGAAAGGCTGTTTGTCTCTCTGTGTTAGCCCTGTGACAGGCTGGCAACCTGTTCAGGGTGTACCCTGCCTCTCGCCCTATGACAGCTGGGATAGGCTCCAGCCCCCCCGCAACCCTGAACAGGATAAGTGGAAGCGAATGGATGGATGGATGGATGGATTTGGGCACTCCCAAGGATCTTGCTGTCTCTCCCTGATAGGTTTAGTTTATTTTTTTCAGCCTGATTTGAAGTCTCTTCACTAAGAGATGCATCAACATGTCCTTGGACCTCCTATTGAGAGATCCAGTGAACAGCTACCAAATACAACTTCAACACTTTGGGGGGGAAAAAACTCCAGATTATTTATTTGCTTAATTAGTTATGGAATATCAAGGAAATAGGTCTTGCGTGGCCTTGAAATTGCTTGTCAGTCAACTACTCGGTTACCTTTAAGCCTCTGAAAATGGGAGGCTATATCTACAGCTACAGCTACTGCAGTACTTTTGTTAAACCACTAAAGCTGAAGCTAAAAAAAAATTGTCATTGTCCAGAAACTTATGGACCTAATTCCACATACTTTTTTCCTTGTAACTTAGAGATGTTATTTTCTGCATGTGGAGCTACTTACTTTCATAAAAAGAGGTTTTTGAGACTAACAAATCTTTCCAATTTATTTTCTTAAAAATACACTATAGAAAAGAAGCCTATCCCTGTTGCACTTGTACAAGCTCTCTAGCAGCAATAGAAAACTACAGTAGTTATTTTACAGGAAACAGGCAAGTTTCTTAACTAATTTTAAAGCTTGTAACCACCTATTCATTTCCTTAATTAACATTTGTATCTGTTAATGAGTAAACAGTAAGTTAGAAGAAGAAGAAAGAGCTTTATTTGTCACATACATTTACATGCAGTGAAATTCATTCTCTGCATTTAACCCATCACACACATGGAGTATGTAGTACACACAGCACAGCATGGAGCAGGGGGCAGCCAAAGGGCGCCCGGGGAGCAACCTGGGGGGGTGGGCTTGCTCAGGGACCCACAGTGATGCCAACCCGAGGATTTAAAACAAGGGTCCTCTCAGTGACGAACCCTCTTCTTCTCCCCTAGGCCACCACTCCAGGTTTCTAGGCCACCACTCCAGGTTAAGTTATTTGAATTAAATTCAATTTCATTTATATAGCACCAAATCCCAACAGTCAGCACTAGGTGCTTTATATTCTAAGGTAAAGACCATTCAGTAAATACAGAGGAAACCCAACAATCAAAACAACCCCCTATGAGCAAGCACTTGGTGACAGTGGGAAGAAAAAACTCCCTTTTAAGAGGAAGAAACCTCCAGCAGAACCAGGCTCAGGGAGGAGCAGTCATTTGCCGTGACCGGTTGGGGCTGAGGGGAGAGAGACAAGACAAAAGACACACTGTGGAAGAGATCCAGAGATTAATAATAACTAATCAAATATAAAGTGCAGTATAAAAACAGAGTGAAAAGAGGTGAAAAAGAAATGAAGTGTATCATGGGGAACCCCCAGCAACCTAGGCCTATTGCAGCATAACTAAGAAAAGGTTCAGGGTCACCTGATCCAGCCCTAACTATAAGCTTGATCAAAAAGGAAGGTTTTAAGCCTAATCTTAAAGTAGAGTGAGTGTTTGTCTCCCAAATCCAAACTGGGAGCTGGTTCCACAAAGGAGAGGCCTGAAAGCTGAAGGCTCTGCCTCCTATTCTACTTTTAAATACCTTAGGAACCACAGGTAAGCCAGCAGTCTGAGAGCAAAGTGAAGTGCTCTATTGGGGTAATATTATCTATTGGGGTCTTTAATATAAGCTGGGGCCTGATTATCCAAGGACTGTATGTGAGAAGAAGGATTTGAAATTCAGTTCTGGATTTAACAGGGAGCCACTGAAGAGGAGCCAATATGGGAGAAATATGTTCTCGCTTTCTAGTCCCTGTCAGTACTCTCACTGCAGCATTTTGGATCAGCTGAAGGTTTTTCAGGGAGCTTTTAGGACAGCCTGATAGTAATTAATTACAGTAGTCCAGCCTAGAAGTAATAAACGCATGAATTGGCTTTTCAGCATCACACTGAGACAGAATGTTTCTAATTTTAGAAATATTGTGCAAATGCAAGAAAGCAATTCTACATATTTGTTTAATATGTGCATTGAAGGACATATCCTGGTCAAAAATGACTCTAAGATTCCTCACAGTGTTACTAGAGGCCAAGGTAATGCCATAAAGAGCAAGTATCTGGTTAGACACCATGTTTCTAAGATTTGTAGGGCTGATGACTTCAGTTTTATCTGAATTTAGAAGTGAAAAATTAGGAGTAATCCAGGCCTTTATGTCTATAAGACATTCCTGTAGTTTAACTAATTGGTGTGCATTATCAGGCTTCATGGATAGATGAGGCTGGGTAGTATCTGCATAACAATGAAAATTTATGCAATGCTTTCTAATATTACTGCCTAAGGGAAGCACATATAGTGTAAATATAATTGGTCCTAGCACAGAACCCTGTAGAACTCCACAATTAACCTTATTTTATTTTATGAAGAAATTTGTTCATTTACATGAACAAATTGGAGTCTATTAGATAGATATGATTCAAACCACCACAGTGCAGTATCTTTAATACTGACAGCATGCTCTAGTCTCTGTCGAAAGCTGCACTGAGGTCTAGCAGGACAAGCAAAGAGACGAGTCCACTGTCAGAGGCCGTAAGAAGATCATTTGCAACCTTCACTAATGCTGTTTCTGTACTGTGATGAATCCTGAAACCTGACTGAAACTTCAAATAAACCGTTCCTCTGCAGATGATCAGTTAGCTGCTTTACAACTACTCTTTCAAGGATTTTTGAAAGAAAAGGAAGGTTGGAGATGGGATAAAATTAGCTTAGACAGCTGGGTCAAGTAATGGTTCTTTAATTAATGGTTTATTGGCATGTAGCCAATTATTAAAGATAGATTGATCATATTTAAGTTTGAAGCATTAATTAAAGGAGAAATTCATAGTCATCACTAGTTAAGGTTAAAAGAATACTTGGCTCAACAGAGGTCTGACTCTTTGTCAGCCTGGCTACACTGCTCAAAAGAAACCTGGGGTTGTTCTTATTTTCTTCAGTCTGTGATGAATAGTAAGATGGCCTGCTTTATGGAAGACCTTTTTTTTGTAGGCTAAATTACGATCTTCTCAATTAGTGAGATGCCATTTCGTCTCCAGCTTACAGGTTATCTGCTTTAAGCAGCGCGTTTGTGATGTTATACCAGGAAGTCGGTCACTTCTGATTTTTCAGAGGAGCCACAGTATCCAGAGTTGTATGCCATAAGGATGTAAAACTATTAATGAGATAATCAACCTCTGTGGGAATAGAGCTCAGGTAGCTGCTCTGCACTGTGTTGACACATGGTATTGAAGAGAATAATAATGGAGGAATTAGATCCTTAAACTTAGTTACAGCACTTTCAAAAAAACTTCTACTGTAATAAAATGTATTCTCCACTGCTGTGTAATCCATTAATGTAAATGTTATTACGAAATGATCAGATAGGAGGATTTTTTAGGAAATGACTACAGGGGACTGGCTAGCTACAGGACTTTCCAGGGTGCGGAGCCTGGCCTCCAAGGCTACAAACCAGGGTTATTATAGTTAACGAAAACGAACGAAATAACGAAAACTGAAATTGAAAAAACATTGTCGTTAACTGAAATAAATAAAAACTATAATTAAAAGGAAAAAAGATAACTAATTAAAACTGAATTGTGAGTTTACAAAACTAACTAAAACTAACTGAAATTATCGATAAACTGACTTTCATTTACTTGTTTTTTTTGTTTTTTGTTTTTTTTTTTAAGCCTTGTGGATTGATATGAAATCATTGTTTCCGCTCTCCGAGTTTAAGCTGAGAGCACCATAGGCCAACTGTGTGAGTGCGTGCGCATGTGCGTGCGCTCACCGCGCTGGTCCGCAAAATAATGGCTGCGGTCTGCCGAGAGTACAAACACCTGCACACGACCACAAGGTAATTAACACACACAATCCAGCTACACAAGCATAAATGTGGACATGAGGTCGGCAACTTCCGTAGGTTATGTACAGAGGCCGCTAAGACCCTGCAAGTTTAATTAGCGAGCATCTAACCAAGCTAGCTCCAAAACAGAAGCAGCTTCAGGTGGTGAGAACATCAGGATGCAGCTGGATTTGAGCTTTGACTCCTTCAAAGAGTTTGTTTTTGTCAAACACCACATGTAGGTGTTGTTAATCTACTGCACTGATGCTGAAGTTTATTGTAGAATTTATTGAGTTTGGGAGTTCATGTTTTTCTTTGTTTCTCCCTGTTGATGTTCATGTGTGTCCTTAATGTTACACACATTTAGCATGTCTTGTGAACAGTTGGTTGTTGAATATATTTCTTTAAACGGTATCTTTTGTCAAGTTTTCATTACACAATAGTCACTTTTGCGCCTTGAATCTAGCACCTGATTAGGTATGAAAATACTAAAACTAATACTGAAACTAACTGAAACTAAGCATGAAACCAAAATTAAAAACTAATAAAAACGAGAAAAAACACCCTGAAAACTAATTAAAACTAACTGAATTAGAGAAAAAAAAAGTAAAAACTAACTAAAACTAAACTATAATGTAAAATCCAACACTATTATAACCCTGCTACAAACTAGCTACATTTGTTACAAATACCGTAACTTCTAAAAGAGGCCAAGGAGTAACACACAGAGAAGGAAAGTGCAGAAGGGACAGGAGAGGAAGCCAAGCTGTTAGTGAGTCGGAGAAGAGCTAGCAAATCTCTAAAGATACACTAAGTGAATACTGTGAGTATAATTTGCAAGTGATTCAGCAGAGAGTGTGCTTTGGATAAAGCACGTGAAGATTACACTATGAAATAAGTCGTAAGATTTATTATTGATAAGTGGAGGAGGATGGATGGATGAATGGATCTGCTTTACACACCACTGGGCTCTGTAACATGAACATGAAGTGATTTGATACCGCAGTGAGAGCGCCACCTGCATCTTCTACAGTAATTTTCAGTATGGTTCACTCCAAAGTTGCATCTTTTCTAAAATGAGTCTGCATTACTTAAAGGTATTTTAAAGAATGCACTGCTAAGTGGACTCATAATTACAAGTTTATTTAAGAAAAAAAAAAGCATGCATCATAAACATTGTAAAATATTGTACAAAGTTGAATTTTCTTCCCACAGAAAATAAATCATACACTTTTCAGAGTATTTACAGTATTTCGTTGCATTCAACAAGTTCAACACAGTCGGAAAAAACAATTTGGAAATGAAAGTACTTAAGTAGTATTCTCATACCCACATCCTGTTTTTGAGCTGAGCAGCTATCTATAGGGTATAGAGGCTTGGTTTTGGTTTTGAGCACCTGAATGTGTTGTAAGTGCTTTAATGTCTTCTCATGTATTTTAGGTCATGTGGTCTTTAATTTTTAAAGTTGGATTTGCTACACTGATACAGTTGCTGCAACTCAAATTGATTAATGCTCGTCATATTCTGTGATTAGGTCAAAAATGCATTCAAGTAAGAAGGATACATAATTTCACCTGTTATACTTTACAATCTGTTATGTGTACATTCATTCAGCCTCCATTTATTTTTATAATGCTTTTGTGCCACAAGTTAAAGCCAAGCAAATAAGTCAGGTTCAGAGTCACTTTTGACATTGCCAAATGCACAGCCTGAAAATGTCCACCTGTTTACCAACACTTAATACTGAGTAGGCACAAGGAGCATTTGGAAAGCGAATCAGTGAGTGTTTGTCCCTGTCTCCTCCTCTTCAACTGATCGCTGGAGTCCAGGAATTAACTTGAAGATGTGTTTGCGGACACTGGCTTTCCTGCCTCTTCTGGGCAGGGTACCAAACAAGGACGAGATCCTTGTTTCCTCCCAGGACGGAGACAGAGAACTGGTGCTGCCAGCCAAACTGGAGCTGCTGGAGCGGCCGAGGGTTTGGTGATGATGGCTGGAGGTCACAGAGCACCTCCCAGGGCTGTCCTGTGAAGGAAAGTCTTTGGAAAAGAAGCAGTTATCATCTGTGGTGCTGGCTGCACTGGTGGGACAGGGTGAGCTCACATCTCCAAACACGCTGGCCTGGTCACTGTCATCTGTCATCACACTTCTGTAGCTGCTGTCACTGGAAAAACGCCGGCCAAAGCGGCTGATGGGAGAGCTCAAAATAGAAGGGGAGTCCATCAAGAGGTTGAGACTGCTGTCATTTAAATTACCTGAAAACACAACAAAGTCCCGGTTAGCTGACAAGAAATTTGCATCAGGAAGTTTGTCACCAGCTTCCACTGTATGTTTATTTCTCAGGGGAACACCATCTGAATTATCTGGCATTTATGCATCAGTCCACATCATAAATGGGGCGTACTTCAGAGAAATGAGAATGGCTGTGTGAAAGGAAGTGGTGTGGTGTGACAGCTGAGCAGAGCTTCTCACCTCGCATTAGACGCTTTTCCTGTAAAGTAAGGGCCTGCAGTTCTATCAATTTCTCACGTAGTGATTGCTGTATGGGCAAAAAAAACAAAACAAAAACATCACAGTTATACTTCCAGTAAAACCCTTTTATCTTACTCACTGAGAACATTTACCTACAAAGATATTTGCACACAGTGCCTGTGCACTGTATTTTTGAGAGAGAAATTTTGGAGTGTAGCCTGCTTAATTCAGCTGTGTAGCTACAGGTCAATAAGTTTTGCTGGCATGTTTGAAGCTGCTACATGGCTGATTGACAGCTGTTTTCAAACACTGGTTGGGTTTAATAGAGACTCACCTTAAGGAGGTTCATCCTCTTCTCCAGCTCTATCTGCTTCACTATATTCCCACAAACAGTCTCCAACCTGAATAATGTATAACACATAATTACACTCTGTTAAAATACTATTATAAACTATTATGTTGTGTTTTAGTTGTTTCCGCTTATCATCTGTTCTGCTTTGCTGTTGTAGCAGTATTTAGGAAGTTATCACTGATGTAACTCACTTTAGACAGTTGGTTGATTTTTTTATCAGCTCAAGCACACACTGGTGAGATGACCCTTCGATGCTCAACCCGTTGACAGTGACAATAATGTCGCCTATAACAGATGAGGGGGAAAAAAATTAACTAATTGGTTATGAGAACCCAGCATAGCAATAAATTGCATGTGTGCATCAGTGTGTGGGATTGCAGGCGTGGGTGGTCAGGCATGTAGATATTCACATATGTGGTAAGTGATATATCTGTTACTTGTCATACAACCCAAAGGTAACATCTATCTCTATGTGGGGCCTATATGGTAAGGAGGATGTGGGTGGTGTACCTGCGGTCAGGCCAGCACTCTCAGCTACACTGTCCTCGTTCACCTTGCAAACAAATGTGCACATCTCCACTGCAGAGCTGTTTTTCAGCTGCAGCCCGTAAGTCTGCAAAAAGCGACACATCTGTCAGAAAACAAGCTAAAACAGCACTTTTTCCACAAAACATCATCTTTAGCACAGAGTGAGCAAACAGTATTATTAATATTATTTGCTTCATCTTAATGTTTAAAATGTGTGGCTTACCTGAATTTCAAAACCAAATGTTTCATTGTCTTGCTTCTCCAATATAATTGTGGTCCTGCACAAAAGCAGAAAAAGCAAAAGCGTAGATAATTAACATCTGTTTTTAACAAACTTAATTCTCTTTGCACGCACAAAAAGTCCAATATTTTACATGTAGCCAAGCAAAACACCGAAATCTGCTTCTCAATGAGAAGTTGCACATCAATTCTGACCTATTTACCTTTGTGGGTCTGTGTAATCAACCAGCGAGTTGGAGTAAGTTGGCTTGGGCTGCAAAAGGAGAAATGGAGAGTTCCTCTTTAAAACTGCATAGCACATTCAGGTACTAAAACTTTCTAGAACCTGTAAAGGTAGTTTTAAATAAAGGCCAAAGAATTTTAAATAAAGGTGTTCGTTGGTGGTAAATTATGATAATAGCGTGACAGATAAAATCTCAGCTCTAATTGCACATTGTAAATAAGTGTTTAAGTTCTTTGATTCTGCGTAATTACTGGTGTGAACATATATGTGTGTGTGTGTGTGTGTACTTGATATATTGTCTCACCTTGCAAACCTTGGGCTGCGAGCCAGTGCTTTGACGGTGCCGTTCACTGCTCCCCCTCAGTGAAGCTCGGTACCACAGAGAACTTTTCTTCTTTGGAGTATTATCCACAATGTAACTTTCCTGGTTCCCCTGGCGTTGAAGCCCATTCATATTCATGATGGAGTGCATGGTAGAATAGTCCTCAAAGCACCATCGTGTCCTGCTGCAGCAGCTCTTCAGCGATTGTGTGGTCCTGCCCTGCCGTGCAGCCAAAAGCAAATGCATCAAGCGGAAATCCACATCATGTGATAGCTGTGGTAAACCCGCATCTGCAGATCACAGTCTCACGTACCTTGTTTCCTGTTCACCTCTTTTAACTTTTTTTTTCTCTCTCTTTTCTCGAGAAGTGCTGCTGTGCTGGTTTGAAAAGAAAAGCAAGGAGAATGTTTAGGCAGTTCCTTTTTAATTCCCCTTCAAACAGTCCCCTTTTCTTTTAGTAGTCTTTGCAATTTGATTTATGGTCTGTCAGAAATCAGCAATGCATGAGAAACCAGCCACCTCACCTCACCAGCAGCACCTGCTTCCAGCCTCTCTCACTCTCAGTTTCTCAATGGGGCTAAGCCTGAGTCCTGTGCTCTGCCAAGCAGGGAGACTTGTCTTATGAGGCCAGACAAAAGGCTGATTTAGCTCAGGGCCAGTGTCATGCTTCCTAAACAGACAGCACGGGTCATTGGGCCGAAGGCATCAGACATGGTTGGATCAAAAGAAAAAAATCGCACACACTCACTGGCTGACAGCAGTGCAGACAGTGGTTGATGCGTTAAAGAAAACAGAGCTATGGTGCACAAACTTTCTCTCTCTCCCACACCATTGCCTTCAAAAGTTATGCTGTTCAGCATGAAAAAGGAGGATATCATGTTTTACTTTATATAAAAGCTTAGTTGCTTCACACTCCAGTGAAAGCAGGGAAAAAAGTTTAATACGGTGCAGTATATAAATCTGGTAAAGAGCAGACTGACCCTCAGGAGCACAATTTGCCAACTAACCACGAGACAGTCTGGACACAGATGTCCCATTTCACAGGATGTTACAAATCCCCTTCCACATTTTTAATTTTTTTGCATTAAGCACACAAATATATCTGACAGCAGCCTAGACACTCTTTTGTTTACTTAAGGAAGTGACAGAAAACCATTGTAGAGCACAGAGGACAAAATATCAGCATAAATCCAACCCCAGATTTGAAATAAATGCCACAGGTGTAATATTTTGAAATAATTTCAACAGAGTCTGCTGCCTTAATCTTAATACTGGGCTCCATCCAATACGCAAAGTGAAAATAATTGCATCACTGAAGTAATATGTGAGAAATTTGCTCAAGTGGATCTTTTGTACAGTGGTGTGCAAAAGCCTTGCATCACCCCTCATTCCTTCATATTTTGCTTCCAAGGAGCTGGACTTTATAGCCAGGCCCTTCACATGCAGTACCATCTGGAAAATATCTGTTTGGCAACAGCTTCATTTTGTGGCATGACTGTGAGACCAAACACTCTGTCAATGCAGTAAAAGCACCAAAAGAACACTGTCAGTCATGGATTGGTCTCCTTAGAGCCAGGACTTCAACATTATTGAAGCAGTGTGGGATCATTTTGACAGAGGATAGAACAAAACAGAGCTGAATGTCCTTCAAGAAGCCTGGAGAACTCTTCCTGAAGACTACTTAAAGAAATTACAAGAAATCTCGCCTAAGAGAGTTCAGGCTGTGTTGAAGAGTAAAGATGGTCATAGCAAATATTAACTTTCACACTCTGTTTTTGCCTTCCATTTATGTTTGCACATGTTTCAATAAATTATTGCAACTATTTCTCATTTTCCTAGCAAAATAGAAAGCAATGAGGGCTGGCTCAAGAATTTTGCACAGTACTGTAAGTGGCTAAAGTACTTTTAAAAGCTAACTTTTAAATAAATGTGAGTTTATGTCCTCTCCATAGAAAGCTAGTGACACTGTGTGACCTCGTCGTCCGTGGCAGGCTTCACTGTAAAAATCTGTTAAAGCAACACACAGAAGAAGGCAGTGACTCATCTATGTAGCGCTGATGGCTTCAGTGTCAGCGCTTTGTCTAACGGACATTATCTGCGTGCACAGAGAGCGCGGCAGAACAGAAACGCAGTTGAGTCATGTCATTTAAAGCGCGAATGGGAAGATGATAAAAAAAAAAAAAAAAAATGATGTCTCAGATAAGACGCTCCGGGAAATTCTGCCCCACAGTCTGTAATTTGCACAGTTCTGCTCAGTCATTTCTTTCAAAATTACCCTTGAGATGTGGGGGGGAAACATCCCATCTCTCTCTCGCAAAGACATGAAAGATGTGTAGTCGGTGAAAAAGTTTATTGACCCACTGATATCATATTTATATATATATAATAAATAGTGCAAAAGAAACGACACAATGCAATAGGAGGAAGTAGCACAAAACAGTTTTACATACATTAAACATTTACATTTAAATGAGTAATCAGAAGTAGGGCTTATTTTATTGAAAATACATCTGCTTTTGTTTATATATTATATTAAGCTATGTCATATCCAATATGTTATTAAAAAGAGACCAGTCAGAAATTGCACATGGTGATCACTCCTCTTTGGAATGAGATGATTTGCTATCTGCTATCTTTTTATTCTTTTATGCTTCATTAAAAAGCAGATAAGACACAATAAGATACCTATAGGCATAGGTATACACAGACACACACACACACACACACACATTTATTTTCGGTATTTCTTCTTTTCAGTAATTAAAGGACAAATGTACCTCATAATTTCACAGAAAGAAAAATCTGAAGAGTTGCACATGAACTGATATTTGCCAAGAGAGCAACAGCCTGCTTATTTTCAGAACCAACACCGCTGATGCTATATATCATTCAGTCATTTTGACACACAAGTACTTTCATACTGCAAAATAGGCCGACACTGATATCAAGCCGAGATACTGAAGCATGTCACTTTGTCTGTGAAACTAAAAACACGAACACGTGGACAGGATGTGGCGCTATCGATGAATGAAAAGCCTCGGCATGTTTTTCTCCAAAGCACCAGTTTCACCAACACTGCACTGATTACTCAGATGATTTGAATGAGTCACGTCACATGATTTAAAACACACACACACACACACAGGCATATCTGCACATGTATTACTGTAGTTCATACAAGCACAAAATAGTGTGCAGGTTCATCTCCCTGCACTTCCCCTAAGTCTGTTTATGTCAAGGCTCTGTAGGCCATGTTGGAGAGTGGTATTAGTGATCCTAATGTGCACCCATATTCAATCTGTGCTCTCCTTATGTGATGTCTGAAAGTGATTTAGTCCAAATGTTACAATATGAACACAGCACCGTGCTGTTTTACATTTGCTCCTTCACCAGACTTTTTACATTTCTTTGTGCATATGTGCCTCATACACGACAAAACCTAATGCAAAAATGAGTCAGGTTAATGAGGTGTAAAAAAATATATATTTGTTACCCTAAAAAAACAACATTCTGAAGCAATGTTAGACAATGTTTAGACTAAGACCATTTTACGTTTATCAGAGAATGGCTCATTTCAGTTGAGCAACAGAAAGCTTTAATATGCAAAAAATAAAAATAGAGCAGACATTTGTAGCTTTACTTATCTTTATATTAGAATATTATGTATCTGTAGATATTTTTATGGCTAATCAAACACTGCCAGAAAAATTTCTTTGTCAGGATAAACTTACATAAGTTCGAGTTGTACTCTGTACTCTGAAATACTCACTTCATCTAGTGACTATTGGTAACAGTAGATGAAAAGTCCAGCAGTCCATTAGATTTCTTCTGGGCACCACGAATGCCTGTAATACCCTTAGTTGCTATAAAGGTATCTGGACCAGTTTGTTTTTTTTCTTAAAAAGCCTTGTATATTAAATATTCTTTTAGTTTTAGGTTTGGTAGCTCGTAACAAACCCTTTGTGTACATGAGTACCGGTCAAGCAAAAGCGCTTCAGATTAGTAGGGAAAGTCTGTGTGTGTTTGTGTGTGTCATTAAAAAACAGTCAAATCAGCTGTTTGGGTTTTTTTTTTTTTTTTTTTAAACCCAATATCCTTCATGATTGTCATCTAGCACACTATCTACCCAGTAATACTGTATTGGCTACAAGATATGGCACAAATAACAATGTGCAACTTCAAGCTTTGGGCACTTATGATACTGAGGTAGCAAAATAATCTATTTATACATTAAACACTACTTATTTCAAATGGCTCTTCCTACAAAAAAAGGTTTAGCTGTTTGGTTAAAATGTTGCTTCACAAGGTGTCTAAGTGCAAAGCTTTCAAAGACGACGCCTACAATACGTTGGCACCAGCGACGAAACGATGAAGCTGTCCGATGGTGTGGTTGCATCCTAAACTGGGCAGCTTCGGGCAGTGAGAGAGATTTGCACCTGGTCCATTATTTTACACCAGCGCCAGCACCGGTGCTGATCTGCAGGGCAACAAATCGAACTACTCTTTGATGTCCTTGATGGCAGATAGCTGAGACAAGGTTTTCTTGACACGCAGAGCAGTCAGTCGCGCCGAAGAATTGGCGTACCAGCACTCTCTCATCAGCTTGCCCATCACACGCAGAGCCTGGTGTAGCAACAAGTACAAAAGCCAGAAAATCAGAGGACAGGCTCCAGTGTGTACTTAAATAACAAATATTAAACATCTGATGTGCACAGTTTCAACAGATGAGGCCTAACCTCTTTGACTGATTCTGTACAAATGTCTCAGAGTAGTAATAGCTTTTGGTGGCCAAAAGTAAATACAATGGTGTGTGAGAGTAACGCCCAATTCTCTTCTGTCAGGAAGTGGTTTAAAATGAAATGAGATCTGAGACCATAAAGTCTCAGACCTCACCCCGTTCTGTCAATCATTCTTAACCCATTACCCGAGGGCCTGAAGTTAACAAGTGTCATGTGTGTCATCCCTCCAGTGCTGTCCTGACTTTTTAAATCTCACATTTTCTGCCCACATTTAAAAGCTTTAAAGAGAATTTCAACTTTCATAGAGCGTATTTTTATAGCTTTATCCATTTTATCCATTACGTCTAGCTGTAATATAAAAAAAAAAACTGTAATAATCACTGAGTTATTTGATGATATCTGGGAACAGTGTCATTCCTTAAAGCAACAAAAAGGAATCAAGAAATTCCGCCAGTCAATCAGGCAAGTTTTAAATAACATTCCAGGAAAATCTAATTTATTATGACAACCATGTGAAGAGATTAATATGCTTTGGCTTCACACTGTTTCCACTCTGAGGAATAAAGAAATCTCATTTAAGTTGGGATACTTGTGATATTACTCTGTGTTGTAAACAGTAAAAAATTCGGTAATGGTAAAGCTATTTATCTATGGATAAGGAGACTCAGTAAGGTCAGCTCAGTTTTTTCTTAAAGACAGCTACATGCCTTTATCTCCTCTAGATTAGATTACTAGATTAAATTAGAGCCAGCAACATCTACACAAACTACAGTTTGTGCTTCTTACTAAAACTGAAATAAGAGAACACATCACTCCTATTTTAGCTTCCTTTCACTGGCTACCTATTAGGACACGCTCTGGGTTCACACCAAAGTAGCTTTCAGATCTCCTGACACGTAACCGAGGACTTCAGCCAAGGTTCTGCTGGTCATCCCACAATCTCAGCTGAGAACCAAGAGTCTTCAGGATTTTTCTGTCAGGGCACCCCCCCCTTTGGAAGAATCTCTGTGAGGAGTTCAGACTGGCGAGTTCACTTTCGTCTTTTAAATCCCTCTTAAAGACATATTTTTATAAGCAGGCTTTCTCCGTTTTGAGTCTGTCTGTTGTCCTGTGAAACTGTTTTGCCACCTTCTCCTAGTGATCCTTTTTAAGTCATTTTAAGTCATTATTTGCTTTTAATTTACCAGTTTTTTAATTTTTATTTTCTTTATTCCTTGCTTCCTTGTGTTGCCAGTATTCCTACACCTAATGTTCCACCTTTTTATCTTCTCAAATGGTTTATTTGCTGTTTGTTTCTTATCTTGTGAAGCACTTTGTAACTTTGTTTCTGAAAGGTGCTATATACATAAATTCTACTTTTGGCTACACCGGTTGGCCTTCCTGACGTGAGCCCAAAGGGATTTGTGTCTCCTGTGGTAAAAGTAATTGTCCAAAATGAAAAAGAGAGAACTTGAGAGATCTTCTTAACCTTTCTGATGGTTCTCCACTGTTATGCAAGCTCTTTATTTCACCCTCCTCACCACAAAACACACTTGTCCAACAAGCCATTTCCTCTGTTTTAAAACATGCTCATGCTTAATATAGCTGTTCTGTATGTGACACTAAGGTTTCCTATGCAGTTACAGGCTGAGTGTTCAGTGATACTCAGTTTGCTTTTACTTCCAAATGAAGGGGTTTACATGTACCGCTGAACTGTTGTGCCAGCTAAACTCGTGCTTTCTGCCCCATTGCAGTTTATGTCACCGTGATCACACCACTATGTTTTCATAACTGGCAGAACAATGAGCAGAACTACAAAATACTTCCATTAATAACAAATTAGTGTCACAGTATCTTTGGTAGCTATCTCACATGATGATGCATCAGGTTTCTGTCTCACCTCACAGCTCTGCCACTGATTGGGTATGCTGGGTCTGAGTTTCTGATCACAGACTACCTTCCTCATGTCCTCAATAGATGGATCTGAAGGCACCATGTCATAATAAGGCAGCTGGAAATCCTCATGAAGTCCTGTGAAAATAGCGAAAGGCATTTTGTTTATTGTCAGGGTTCACCAGGTTTATGAACAACACGGCTAACTATGTACAATATCCTGTGAAATATAAGCGAGGAACTAACTAAAAAGCTGCATAAGCCTCCGAGTGATACTAGGAGAATTACAGTTTTGTTATTGGTGTCTGTTATTGCAGCAGTGCATGTTTTTCCTTTTTTTCTCTATCATTATATACTGTGGTAATGGTGGATGCTCATGTTAAACATGGCAGTGGATGTGCATGTAATCCTTGTGAGCCACAAGTTTAGGCTTTTCTTAATTATGTTAACAAGAGAGGATATCCTTAATATGGTTTGCCAGGTACACAGCTCTGACTGTGAGCACCGGAGCTCCCCACTTGCTTTTCCAGCCTTCTGTTTACGATAGGCAGCCAATCAGAGGTAAGTTGGGTTAAAAGAAAAGGAGCTACAATGGCTTGTTTCAGATAATGTATGCACTGTGGGGCTGCAACAAGAGTCAGTATAAAATAACTTGTTTTTTGTTTTGTTTTGTTTTTTAAAAAAACTGTGTATTATGCAAAGTGACTCTTCCAGTCTCCCAGCCAAAATAAAACTTTACTTTGGGAATTTGCATAAAACTAGTGGGAGGGTGTATGTGTGTGTAGTTTGAAATACCCCTATCGGAGCATCTTCTGGCCAGTTCCCAGAACACCAGGCCTAATGAATAGATATCTGCCCGCTTGAATGATTCAAAGGTGTTTATATTGATTGTCTCATCCAGGATTTCTGGAGCCATGTACCTGCAGAGGACAGAGTGATTAAGATCTAATGAAATAAAAAGCCGAGTACCGCTCTTCCAGTGTATACATAATCAATCTGTTTGTGTGGGTTGGCTGTCGGACTTTTTCCCCAAGTTCTACAAATTTAAAACCACAGATCACATCACCATCATCAAAAGGTGCAGAATATATAAGCCGCAGTAAATTGATCCCTCTTATTTCTTAAAAGCAGCAGAGATTCAAATGCTGCTCTCACAGGAAATTTTTCCCACTTTTTTTAGGATAAATATATTAAAAGAAAACACACAGGACTCGCTCACTCAAAAGTCCACCACCACTAGGAGTCGCCAAAGTCTAAATGTTTGAGATTGGTCTGCTGCATATAAAAAAAAAAAAATCTACGTTTGTTTTTGTACTATTTCTAGTTGCATCAGTTCTGTTTGCTCTCTCACACCAAATAAACTGAAGTTTGGTGACTTTTGTTCAGCATTTTCTTCCAAACAGGCTGTGTGCACTGTGTACACAGACTCTAGCAGACTCGGCTAATATAAAGAATATTGTTTATTCATCAGTCAGGCAATAAAGCTGTCCTTCATAACACAAGTGCTGCTACCGTTTTGACCTTTTCAGACTTTCTCCTTTCCTCCATGCACCTTGGAAGTAGGTGAAGCTGAGCCAGAAACTCCTACTCCGCTTGTGCACTGTGTACACATGTGGCTAATATTACTCTCCTAATAAACAAGGCAAATTATTTCTGGAATCTCTAGTGGGGCTGGATGTGCATGACACATGGAAAACCATGTTTGTGATTAAAGGTTCTGCTTTTCTTGCAGAAACCAGCACCAAAGATGCTGACTTCCTCTTTATGTTTAAGGGCCAATTAATAGAATTAATTCAAAGCACACTGACATGAGAGAACAACTCGGCGTGATGAATAACATTTAAAGTGCATGGAAGCATGTCAAATAAACCGAGCGAGGTTTAAAGTCACTTCAGTTTAATTTCACATTTCTGTTTTGTTTACTGTGATGTGACATAAATCCAACCTCTTAGTTCCCACTCTGTGGTTGGATGGTATGTCTATGGTGTTTGTGCTGGAGTCGAGTTTCACGGCCAAACCCAAATCTGCAATCACCGCTGTCCCATTCTTCTTCACTAAGACATTTTTAGACTTTAGGTCTCTGTGAGCAATGGCAGGCTTCCCTAGAAGCAAGAAGGTAACAATTAAGGTTATACTGTAAGCCCCAAAAATGTTCTTTATATTACAACAAATATTTTTGGTCTTTCAGAGATGGATGGAAGTGAGGATCATTTTCCAGGCTTAATGTTATAAATTATCCTCTTATCTTATCACAGCGGGTTTTGCTGTGCGGCTACACTGTAGTGCTGAGTTGATTAGCCAATTAATTGCGCAAGCAAATAGTTCTAAGAAGTTCAGCCTTTATATCATGAAAAATAAACAAATCACAAGCAGTTTCAGTTTCTCCAGAGGATTTTATAAATAAAGATGTCACATTGAGATCTGGGAAACTGATCTCAAAATATCAGCTAACAGTTATTAACAAAATACTGTGTGAAACTTTAGTCTTTGAGCTTCTCCGATAGGATTTCACTGTCCTAGAATTCAAGTTCTTTATTTACTAAGTATATTCATACCCTGTGTGCCAATGATTTCCATGTGGAGATGTGCCAGCCCACTGGCTATGGACAGAGCAAGAATAATCATGCCTTCCACTGAGACGGTGTGCCTATTCAGGTAATCATACAGGGAGCCATGCTCATGGTACTCTGACACCAACCAGAGCTGAGTCCATGAGCCGTTATCTGCAGAAGGCAGCAAATGATAAAGTTATACGTTAGCACATTTATTTCATAACTTCATTTGCAATTCAATCCAGTTTCAGTATTTAGTTGCAACACCTTTGTTATCAGCAGCAATAAAGCCCAGGATGTTTTCGTGCCTGAGCATGACAGTCTGATAGATCTCAGCTTCACGGAACCACGATCGCTCATCCCTGGAAGAGAAGATCTTAACTGCCACGTCCTCTCCCCTCCACTTGCCCCGCCACACCTCACCATATCGACCTTTTCCAATGGTCTCCTGCAGGACAATGGTTCGAGCTATGGTTCGCTGGACCAGCAGTGGCAGTCCTGCAAATGTAAACAGAAAGAGAAGAGAAGGGGTTCAGTCTCAGTGCGTCAAAGTCGGAAAAATCGACAAAATGTGCTCCCAATGTGCATGTGCAATCGCTGGATTTTACTTGTAATAAAAGGCAGAAGATAAAATGATCATAACCCAGGTGATTATATCAGTAACTGTATGACAAATGGGAGTAGTTCTCTCACCTGATCCTGAACCTGAGGTGCTCATGTCATAGATCAGATCTTTGAGGCTTTTGTCAGGTGACATTAGCATCTGATCATCCAGAGGCTCCTCCGGGTCCTGCTTGTGGGCTCGCCTGTAGGCACAACGGTGGCCCTGCACAACGAACACACCCAGCAGGATCCCTACACACAGCAGGCAGGAGGGCACCAGGATCACCACAATGAGCTGCAGCCTGCTCCAGCCAGGTTCTTCAGACGGTCTCACTGTACAACAACATAGCCAATATTATTAGCATGTAGTTATTTTTTAATATGCTTATTTCTTTATTCTTTTTTAGGTTCAACAATCAATAGAATCGGGGAAGATTTGCAGTTGTGTTTAATGTGTCTAAGGTCCCTGCTGTATCTGCTGCACACCCTGGTGGTTACTAGGAAATATGGCAACAGTGTGAGATGATAATTAATTCAACACAGCTTGTTCAGAGTTTTAGAAAAGCTCAACAAAATGAAGACATCACTTAGTCTGCAGTCCTAAACAGAGAGGTGAAAATTGCACATTTGGCAGATGCAGGGTTTTCTTGTTTTTCCAGAGTGCCTGAAAATTTCATCACTGCCTGTAAGTGTCATTAATCAAAGGGAATAAAGATAATGAATCTTTTAGTGCCAACAAGCTTTTACTCCTCAAAAATACGTGACACGCATTAATCAACAACAGGTGCACCGTGAGACCATTTAATAAAAATGTGGGCTTGGAAAAACAATATAACCTGACATTTCTGTCTCTGACCTTCATTCTGTCTGTGGGTGGCCAGAGGAAACCTTGGACACAAACAAAAATAGGTGAGCGGGTGGACACTGTGATAAAATGAAATTTAGAGACATGCTGGCAAAATAATGTGCAGTCAGTGTTGTACTACTACTGTGACCTAGTGCTAAAATTAAATGTTTGGTTTGGGGAAATAAAGAGGGAGAATTCTGTAATGATTATTTGGCCAACTTCAGGAATGATTGCAGGAACTATAACTCTAATTCTTTCAACATACATGGGCACATGTGAGAACTGTAAGAAAAATAAAATCTAAACTTATGTCCCCAAAGGATGAAATGTCCTCACCAGGACATCCGAAAATATCTGCAGATGGCCCAATGTGCAAAGCAACACATTGTGAACTAAACCACAGTTTCTTAAGACATCTTTAGCCTTTTACCTAAATACAGATCCTGCCATGTGTCCAACTGGAGCTCAGCAAACATGGTGCAAAACAAGACCTTACTCTCCTCTGGCTCCTAAGACCTTCTACACACTCTTTTTTTTTTTTTTTCGCTATTAGGTGCACTCGGCTCATCTCAGCAGTCATCTCTGCTTTTAAACTACAGTTAAGAGAGGTTTGGAAATTGGGTACAAAGGCTTGATCATTTTTATCAAAAAACATCAATCACTCCAAAGCATATCAACAGCCACAACTCTAACAGCTTGGTGAAAACCACTTCAAATCACTAGTTACACGCTTAAACTATCCGTCAGGTCACTAATTTGGAATAACTGAAACCTCATAATTAATAAAAGTACATTCAATTGAACAAAAGAATTTCCTAAATGATCATACTGTATATCTCTAGAAAAACTGTCAGCCTCCCTTATAATATATATATATATATATATATATATATATATATTCTATTCAATTTTCAATTTTCACAACAAACAGCCGCCTCAAGGTGCTTTATATTGTAAGACCCTGCAATAATTACAGAGAAACCCCAACAGTCAAAACAACCCCCTATGAGCAAGCACTTGGCAACAGTGGGAAGGAAAAACTCCCTTTTAACAGGAAGAAACCTCCGGGAGAATCTAGGCTCAGGGAGGGGCAGCCATCTGCCACAAGCAGTTAGGGCTGAGGGGAGAATGTATATGTGCATATATTATATCTCTATACCCAACTATCTATCCCCCTTCTATCCTATTGTTTTCAGCTTGTCCTGTTTTCCTTGTTTTATGTCCTTGTCCTGCGCGATTGCTGATTTGTTAAAAAAATCTATATTATTGTCATGATTGTTGCAGGATCAAAACACTGACGAAAGTTTTTATTCTTACATAGCTCCAATAGTTTTATGTGTACCATTATGCTTTCTAAAGCGATCAAAATATGTTGTTTTTGTTGCCCTCACTATAAAAGATGTTATGCTTGGTGTGTGTATTGAAAGACGCTAAACTAAATCTAATTGTACAGCTATGCAAACCACTAAACACCACCTAGAGCTTAAAATGTCTGTGTATATAAATGCACAGAAGTCGCAGCAAGGTCGTGAATTCTTTATGTAAAAAAACAAAAAACCCTGCAGCTAAATGGATGAGCTCAGATGCTAATACGTAGCAAAGCAATGGAACAGATTGATTGTGGTGTCCTCGTTCACAGTCAGCACCATTGCAGCCTCAGGGTACTGCCCCAACCTCTCTCATTAACAGTCTGCAGCATCAGACACTTTTGCACCAAAAAGTATGAATAAAACCATATATTAATTTTATTTATAATTTACTATCTATACCTTTCAAAATAATCTGTGCAAGTCATAAACAGTCATTAAATGAATCCATTAGTAAATCAGCTGTTAATCTGCAATATTTTTAATAATGAACAAACCATTTTATTAATTTTTTAGCCAGCTGTATATACAAAGGTGTGAATAATCCTCTTCTGCTGTAAGGCCAACGTCCACCCAGCAGACCCATGAGAGGCTTTTGGGATGCATGCCTGACAAAGTATTTATTTATAAATCAGGAGAGGGAGGGGGAGGATCACTAACTGACGTCCCATAGCCTCTGCCAGATTTGTTATGTCATAGGATCTAGGAGGATCAGCATCCACCTCGTCTAGCCGGGACCAGAATGAGTGGGAAATCCCACACAGATTGAGTTGGTGTTGCTGCTGAGTGAATGCTACTAAAGCAGCATAACATGTAAAGACTGTCTGAGGGGATGAATTTTTCCTCTATTTCAGTTTTATACGTGTGTGTGTGTGTGTGTGTGTGTTCTCTGGTAGTTCGCAAGGTGTTTATATATAAATTCATCCATTTTTGTATCTGGTATCAGCCGCTGCAGGACGGGGTACACCCCAGACAGGTCGCCAGTCACAGGGCTAACCCAACCATTTGTCTGTCATAAACACTGCTAATTTAGAATCACAGGCTATCCTAACATATATGTCTTTGGAAAATGGCAGGAAGCAGTAGTGTCCAGAATAAACCCACATGGGCACACATGCAGACTGCACACAGAGAGGCCCCAGCTGACCCGGAGGTCTAACCACAGTACTGCTTCCTGCTTGTTTTTAGGGTGAACATGTCTACTGAAAAATGCAGCAAAACAAAGTAGAGACAAGAAGACATGGCAGCCTAAGGCCCGTAGCATCACGTGGGTTATACCTGGGTAAAGGTGCAGAGTCTCGTTGTTGCAGAAGTCAGTAAAGCAACAGTTCCTCTTGGAGACATTTCTGGAGCTGTAGCAGAAGACCTGGCCCTTCATCTCAGAGGGAGACAGGCAGGACTTCACTGTCTCCTCTTTGCCGTCAATCAGCATCACAGAGTTCCAGCAGGCCCCGTCTGCAGCTGTCTCACAGGTGTGGTTGGTACACAGCTGGCACACACACTTCAAACCTGGAAGACATTAAGATCAGGTGACTTTTGCCTTCATACACATTCCTTCAGACACTTCTACAGCCGACATCAGTTAATTAACTGATCTGTAAGTAACTGAGGGGGGGGGGACATACCGGCTAGCATGACCAGTGGTCTTTAACTCTTCAGTAGCAGGATGCTCCTGTTACATAATGAGGTTTATGCTCTTAAATGGCTGGAGGTGGAGGAACCAGATTAATGCTTCTTAGTTTAACACCCACATAATCTTGTGTTCTACTTGGAGCTGTTGTCATGCTTTGTTTCATAAACTACTGAGTGTCTGATAAGAAAGACTGCACACTGTCTGCTCACAAGAAAAGCCCCCAAATAACCGTAAATATTGCAAATTATTTAATAAGTGTGAATTTGAATGCAACTTAAGTCTTTCAACATTAAAACATAACATGTTTTAACAATACCTTAAATCTTGTTTTCATTTAAATATGATAGCTTCATAGTTTCCAGTCATGACTGCTGTATACATTTAATAATTAATTTACTTGCAGTAAAAGTCACCCTTCATTTCTTTATATTTTGCTAGCAAAATGGGAAATATGTGTGATTTATTGAATAATCTGCAAACATGCATGAAAATGCAGTGCACAAGGCAACAACAGAGTTTGTACAATTCTAATGGAGCAGGAAAGTTAATATTTGGTATGATCACCGATATTCTTTAGGACAGCCTGAACTCAGGAGGGCCTCCACTGTGTTTTACACATGGCTGTAGACACTCACTGTTGTACCTCTCTCCTGACCTTCTCCATACATACAGACAGTTTGAACCAAATATTTTAAATTTGGATTCATCACAAGGTCTGGACTGAAGATGAGTGAAAAAGCAAAGACTAGAGAACTACTGCTCAAGAGCTTTCTAAACAAATATAAGAAAGTCTGGCTCCTTGGTAGGAAAATATGAAGAAATGAGGGGTGACTTGAGACTTTTGCACAGTACTGTGTCTTTATGGTGTTTTGTTGTAGTGTTTTTTGGGGGGGGGGGGGGGGGGGGGGGGGTTTCAAATCTTATGCATCAACGAATGAAACTGATGACTTACATCAATATCAGAATTCAGCTCCTGGTTAGCATGAAACTGTTTACAGGGACTCTTGGTTTTTTCTGCTCCATCATGAATCAATTTTTCATTGATTTGGTGTTTTGTACCACTAAATCTAGAACCATATTGCTCACTTGGCCAAGTTCCCATGAGCTGTGACTGTCATGTAAGCACAGTACCAGTCAAAAGTTTGGACACACTCACTCATTCATATGAATGGGTGAGTGTGTCCAAATCTGACTTCTATTATGCATGTCAAAGGGAGGTTAAAAGGTGTTTAACAGCTGGAAGAGCCAAAGAACCAAAAAAAAAAAAAGGGGGGGGGGGGGGGGGGGGGACTTATACAATAATCATTACATAACAAAATAAAATCTTTGTAACAGAAATGTTCATTTTTCAGGATCTTGCAGCCTAATTACTGAAGTGCTGCAATTTTCTTCCACTTCACACAAAATACAGAATTTTACCAAAATGAAAATTAACACTGACTTTTTTTGGGCAGTCTCAATGTGGAAGTTCATTTTTCCTCTGGTCTGCTGTGCTGTTCATTCAGATGGTTTTGGTGTGAACTGCCCAGTTTTGGATATGTTGGCTTTAATAATGTCTGGCTTCCCTTTAAGCATAAAGGGGTAATATGGCACTCACCTTGTGGTGGCTAAGGTGTCAAAAAAAAAAAAAAACATGTTTGTAAAACAGAGAAGCAACTTATTTTTCCAGAAAAAGAACAAAAATACATCCACAAATGTTTTGAGCAATTTCAGGTAACAACAGTCTACAACCACCAAAACAAGCATGCAGCGAGCTAATTATAGCTCAGCTGAGGGAAGACATCATTAATGTCTACATCCTGTAATGCTGTCGACACAGGTACATGGATCCTTCTGCAGAGTGATACAGTTGGCAAGAGTAATTTGGTAGAAAGAAAATATTTCCTACATATTTTTTTTGAGTAACCTTGTCATGGTTTATGAAAAGAAACATTGCTGCTGAAAAGAGTTGTTTTTTTTTGTTTAGTTTTTTTAGCTTTACAAACTATGTGCCATGTGGTTCCGTTCTATTTAAGAGAAGGCAGAGAATCCCAACAGCCAACTCCAAAATGACTCACAAAAAAAAAGAAAAACTAAAAATGGTTAAACTGCACTACAGGTGAAAGGAGAAATATATTAATTAGATTTTCATTATACCCAGTGTGCATTTGACCAGAAATAATTCTTCATCTTTCTGGTCTTTAAATGGGACTGACTGACAGTTATCGCTAATCTTCTCTTTTAAAGCTCATCATCCAGTGAGACACAGCTCTCGACAACGATCAGCACAAAAAAAAAAGTTCAGGAAAAGACTGAATATTACTTTTTTCTCTTCTTTTTATAGCATACCTGGGGGTTGCTTGGTAACAACTGCCTCAAGGACAATTAAGTTAAAATGTGACGAGTCTTTTTTTAAAGCAGACAAACACCTGAGCACTGTTATGTTTGTTTAATTCCTTCTTTTTTACATTTTCTCTATTGTATTATATCGATGGAGATACGACGCTTGATTTGGGTATTGTGTGTCTTGAATGGCAAAACAGATTATTTTGCAAAACATACAATACACGCTCAAAGTCATGTTGAGGGTTTAAAAAAAAACACACGCACACAAACAATAACTAAAGAAAGACGGCAATATGAAAAACAAATGATTTTATCAGCTCAGCACTTCAAATTAATGTAAAAAAAAAAAATCTAAACTTCTTTCAATAAATTATGAGTGCAGGTTAAGATACATTTTTCTATACTGCTCCCAAAAAATTTAAAGGAACATTTTTAATCAGAATACAACATCAAGTCTGTTAAGTAGTAGAGTTGGCTGTTAATCAGTTTCAGCTTCTTTTGTGTTGCGCTAGAGGGGCAACACTGAGACAACTCCCAAAACAGGGATGATTTTACAGGTGGAAGCCACTGACATTATTTCCCTCCTCATCTTTTCTTAGTGTTTTTTCACTAGTTTTGTATTTGGCTAGGGTCACATGCAAAAATACTGGTAGCATGAGGTGATACCTGAACCCTACAGAGGTTTCACAGGTAGTCCAACTCCTCCAGGATGTCACATCAATGCGTGCCATCGCCAATAGGTTTGCTGTGTCTCACAGCACAGGCTCAAGAGTGTGGAGGCGATTCCAGGAGACAGGCAGATACTCTAGCAGAGCTGAACTCTTAACCCATCAGCAGGGCCGGTATCTGCTCTTTTGTACAAGGAGGAACAGGAAGAGCACTGCCAGAGCCCTACAAAATGACCTCCAGCAGGCTGCTGCTGTGAATGTCTTTGACCAAACAAACAGACTTACTTCATGAGGGTGGCCTGTGGGCCCTGTGCTCACTGCCCAGCACTGTGGAGCCTGACTGGCATTTGCCATAGAATAACAGAATTGGCAGGTCCATCACTGGTGCCCTGGTTCATCCTGAGCACGTGTGACAGACATAAAAGGGTCTGGAGAAGCTGTGGAGAACGTTCTACTGCATGTAACATCATTCAGCATGACTGGTTTGTTGACGGGTCAGTGATGGTTTGGAGAGGCATATTTATGCAGGGACACACGGACCTCTACGGGCTAGGCAACGACACCCTGACTGCCATTAGGTATCTGGGTCAAGTCCTTGGACCCACTGTCAGACTCGACACTCGTGCAGTGAGTCCTGGTTCCTCCTGGTGCACGACAATGCACAGCCTCATGTGGTGAGAACATGTAGGCAGCTCCTGGGGGATGAAGGAATTGATACCACTGGCTAGCCCCCAGACTTGCCTGATCTAAATCCAATAGAACACCTCTGGGACATTATGCTTTGGTCTGTCAGGTTGCACCTCAGACTGTCCAGGAGCTCAATGATGGTCTATAACTCCACCCTGGTCTATATCTGAGAGGAGATCCCCCAGGACACCATCCATCACCTCATTAGGAGCATGCCCCAATGTTATCCCCAATGTTATCATGCCAACGAGCACGTGGGGGTCATAAAATGGACGCGCCTGCCACATTATTTTTTCACTTTGATTTTTAGAGTGTCTTTGAAATCAGGCCTCTGTAGGTTGATAATTTTCATTTCATCCTTTCATTCCGAACACATTACCCAGTCCATATCAGTGTAGATATCCAGCATTTTTTTTTTTCATTTGCAATCTGATGTGTTTTCAAAGTGTTCCTTTAATTTCTTTTTGTAGGTTCTTGAATGGGGCTGTGGAACCTAACATAACAGCTTAACAAGAAACTTGGCAAACTGCTTGCTCTCCTTCTCAATCCCGACCTTATAATGATTATATATATATATATATATATATATATATATAGTATTCTTTATTACACATCTAGATGTAACTCTCTCTCTGCTTCAGTAATCCCATATTACCCCATATTTGATCACAGAGTCAGTAGTTATGTCTCTGAATACATATAAAAAAAATCTGTGAAAAGAAAACAATCAAAGTTAATTCCACATTTGTCCAACTTGGAACTTTGCTTTAAGATTGTTTTGAAATCACAGCGTTTGCAGCTGTTTGTCATCGACGGTGTAAAGAACGCGTATTGTGTGTGTTACTGAAAATGATCCGATAACAAATGTTATTGTGAAACGATGAATCTGAACAATGACAGTAATCAATACTCTCAATGTTTTAAGTTAGATATTGTGCAAATTCTAAACATGCTGTTCACGTTTTTCTATCACTCTTCATAAACTAACAGGTTTGGATAGCCCTGCAGCGCCCCTCAGTCCTGAAAGAATAATTATTTCTTCAGGCATCGTTCGACAATTCATCACTTACAAATGAATTCCTTCTCTGAGATCTTGTTCTAACAGTGGACCAAACTGAATACGGCAAGTCCCTCTGAACTAGTGTCTACATTGATACAGTAAAGGAAGTGTTTACAATTACAGCACAGACAAACATAGGGGGAGAAGATCACCCAATACTACTCAAATAAGGAATCTTTTCAATGCAAAGAATGTCAAAATAGAAACTGTCTTATTTTGTTTATTTATTCTGGTTTTGCTTAAATCTGCAATTAATGAGTCTTGTTGACCTTTTATCCTAATTACTCGGATGGAATTCCAGTGTCTAGGAGAATAGTTCCAAGGTTTCCAGAACAATTTAGAGGCATTAAGCAGTAAGAGGCATTTAGAGGCATTAAGCAATAACTAGTTGTTATTAAAAGTTACACTCATTACATTACCTTACAAATTACGCTATTACACACACACACACACACACACACACACACACACACACACACACACATATATGTATTAGATACAGAGAGAGAGAGCAATAGGTACTACTTAGAATATCCTTTTGATGCATCTGTTTTGACTTGCTTGTATCTTACAGCCTGATACCTTAAGTCACAGAATCTCAGATGCAGAAAAAAATATTTTCAACAAAATATATTACATGCAGACATGCAAAGTCTGCCAAACCTTAACCCACCTACCTACTTACCCCATTGGAAATATCCTAAAACATCTCCCACATGCACTGCTGTCAAATACAGTTCTTAAACATCTTTCTGTGTACCTGAACCAACCGGCAGCCAAACAAACCGCGCTCTGTTTATGAACGAACACCTGTTACGTGCTCGGACTCTGGAGTTGAGAGGCTCTTGTTGTATTTCATCACTATCAAATGCGGCGTTACAGCCTTGGTGCACGTACTTCAAGATATCTAGTGATAATTCAGCATGAATTAGGGTGGAAACCATGGATTGCTTCCATCAGTTACCCTCACATCTATTTCCTTAATGAACTGTTTGGTCTGTAAAATAAAAGAAAATGATGACGCCTGCAATTCTGGATTTCCTGCAGCCCAGTGTTCAGCAAATTAGTTGTTTTGGCCCAATAGTAGTTCAAAAGCAAAATATATGACAAGAAAAATATCCCTTCAAAAACATTTAAATTACAGAGTGGTCAGTGCATTTCCTAAGTTATGTTATGAGAGGGGCTCCAGGTTGTTTATTTTGTGTTGTAATTTTAATCCTATTTATTTTATATATTTTCTTTTCTCTTATTTTAAGGTATTTTTATTCCTAAGTTCAGCACTTTGGTCAGTGGTTGCTGCTTTTAAAGCGTTTTATAAATAAAGCTGGCATGGCTTGTTTTTGTATGATTTGTATGTATCCTTTCAGGGTAGGATGAATTCAGTCCAAAAATAAATAAATAATTTATATTTCTATTAAACAAATACTTTTCATCCTAGACATAACAGATTAAAATGTATAGAAAAGATCATTTTGATCTCAATAAGATGGATGCTTTGAGATCCTTAAAATGAACCCCATTAATGACCCCACTATATCACAGCATGCGCACTAAAGCTCACAATATTTCACATATTTTCAAAATCTTGTTTACACCTGCAGTTTAGCCAGATCTACTGGTGGATAACTTCAACATACAGTGGCTTTCAACACCCATACTTCCACAACACATACATGCTGTATGTGGGCTGTAACGTTAGACCTTTAACAACAACAACAAGAAAGGAAAAATACACAACTTTTTATCATCTGTTTGGTGCTGACTTGATTTTTTTTTTTTATTGCTATAACGTTTTGTGTGATTTTGAAAAGTCAACTATACTAAATCAGTTAGTGTAAGCAGCCTAAGTACTCACAAAAAGCATTTTTTTTAAAAAGCAAACAAGCGGCACAGCTTATTGTGATGTCGCACCCTGAGACTGTGTACCTGCAGTCAGCTGGGCGAAAGTCAGGAAGATCAACGCCGCCTGAAAGCACTGCTTCCCGGGACCAGTCATGGTAAGAGCCGCATCTGCTCCCTCTCTGGCGCACCGCTCACACAGCAACTCTACAGAAAACACGACATATAAACATTGCGGTAAAGTCCGTCGGCCATGCACTCTCGCCACAAACGTCTCCGTCAGTAAACGATCGAGAAACGCAGTTTGCTCCGCCTCTGTTGACTGGACTTTAAGAGGATTAGCGCTGCAGACCTCTGATAAAGACATGTGAATGGGAGCCAGAGAGAAAGTGCGTCGCACATCCATTTAACTGCTGTTGGTCCGGTGAAACACCACCTCCTGCCTGCCAAAAGAATATGGAAATTACCTTTGCTCACTGAGGTCTTACTTATTTACTGAATGTGCGCTGAATTTAAACTGTTCACAATGTAAACTTTAAAAAAAAAAAAAAAAAAAGACAAACTAGCCAATCTCTCCATGTTACAAAGCCCAACATTAAAAATATGTTTACATAAACAGTTTGGGTCTCTAAGGAAGCAATGTTTCCCTTCAACTGTTAAAATGTCATTAAGCCTCAAAGTGATACATTATTAGGCCCATGACTGCTTTGGCTGACAGGTGGATGCCAGGACAGCTCAGCTTCACCACACCACCACAGCTCATCACAGTGAAAATCTTAACCCTGTTTGTGGCGCTTTATTGTAACATTTATAAAAGAAAGAAAAAAAAACACAGCTTGCTGTGCACCTTTACAGTCTTGGTTATCAGCTAAGTCTGTAGTCTTAGCTGATAAAGAAGGGGATAGCACAGGGGCTTAAAAAGTGCTGTGTACACAGAAATGCAGTTCCTCCAGTGACCACTTGAGGCCTACCCTAAAAGCAAGTCACCACTCCATAGAGTATGTTAAAATGCTTAAAAAGCATGTTTACAGCATGGTATAAAAATCTATTTCTGGTTTCTAATCCACAGCTAACGGTACAGGGATGTGTGGGGTTTTTATATAATTTACACTTCAAAACATTATTAAATCTTAAAGTTGAGTATACAGCTCCTTTGACAAGTGGATGCCAAGACGGCTGCCTGTTAAGCATCATCTTGGCTAATATGATGACAGGTGATAGGAATCCCATTTCAAATCCAAATATTTGACAAAGTTAATTATACTTACAAGAAGTCCAACAAGTTGGTGGTGAAATTCTAGTTTTATTAGTGTGTTACATAGCATCAGTTACCAGATCTGTGTCTGTGCGATGCACCCAGTCTATGGATGGAGCTTGCCAACTTTGATAACTTTATACTCTACCTTCTGACTCAAAAAATAAATAAATAAATAAAAATAGGGTCACAGAGATCCTGAAGTCCTGTGGACATTCATAGTTCCAGTAAGATGATAGAGAACCCCGGAGCATCATAGGAACAGCAAGCAGCACTTGTTAAGATGTAGTGAAGAGAAGTTTTTAGAAGTGAAGAAGTAGGGGGTGGGGGGTGGGGTGGATGGATGGATGGATTATCATTATTAGGCTCCGGAGCCTGGAATGCCAGGTAGCGACCGACTGTCAATGAGAAACTGATACAAGACAAGAGAACTGCTTCCTGTGTGGACACCTTTTAAAGCTTCAACGTCAAGATTCACCTCTTTTATATGCAGTCCAACTAACATGCTTATGCTTATAAGTATTCTGCTTCACTGGTCAAATGTGCTTACTTCTGGCTCACAAAAAAGATGCCAAGAGCCAAAATGTTAAAATTCAGGCTCTGAAATGTGCATTTACAATCCTATATCTGACTTTCATCTTTTATATACAGCCTCTGATGAATATGGTGGTCCTGCCATTGTTGATACTGTACTTGAGAGGTGCAAAGTCCTTAAACTTTTTTTTTTTTTTAAATCTGTAGTTAATCATAAGTCTGGTGCCCTTGAGGAACTGGCAGTTGTCAGTTTTAAGAGTTTGGTAATCCAGCAGTCAGCCTGTCTTGTGGCTATTCCAATTGCTCTCCCTGGATGAGAGCAGCAAAACAGAACAAATGAGGCTGCACAGATGCCACTGCTGACATCCCTCCCAATGAGGCAGAAAGTAAACACTTTCAGCTGATGAATACTGAATGACTGCTGTACATTCAAAGCTCGACTCACCTGCATGAACAAAGTTTTACAGCCGGCCACATGTGACAAAGTCGTCTTTCTGCTACTCCGGCTGCATAGCAACAAAAGGTGCCAGTGTCACCAAGGAGAGTAAAGGAGTGATCCAACCTCAGACAGACTACACAGTCATAACACAAGCAAAATGTGGTGAGGCAGCTGCTAATAAACACTGAATCCAGAAACCTTGGCTTTTTCGGGTTCTAACAGCACCAACACTAGTCTCTGCTCCCACTGCACCAGTTGTGGTGGTTGGAAGCTAAGAAAAGCAATCAATACTGATGTGGTGGTGCACAATCTTCATCAAGGCACTACACCAAGAGAACATCAGGGCCCAGGACAAACATAACAAAAAATAAGAACATGTGCAAATACACTGAAAGGCAAATGTAAAAGGTTCATGGAGGGTGCTAAGAAAATAACCAGTCTGGTAGGTCCTGGTTAAAAATATATGTTACCCATGAGTGCCTTTACATACTCTATAATCTTGGTAAAAGCAGCAGACGGATACCTAGCTTAAGAAAAAAAACAAAACAAAACTGCAGATTGAATTTGAACATTAAAAATAAACAGTAATACTTTGATTTTGCCTTTCCTCTCTGGGAAAAAAAAAATACTGTATTGCCATCATGCGCAATCATATAATGAACACGGAATACAATGTAACCAAGTCTAGCCCTGAACCTCAAGGAAACAGGATGGGACTTTAAAACTGCCGGAATCAAACCTCTACTCTCTGTGGCCACAGGACGGATCAAATGATACTGAATATGAAGACTTGTGTAAGTAGAAAGTCTGACAGCTGTTTTTAAACACACACACACACACACACACACACACACACACACACACACACACACAGCATCTTAGCATGGTTAAACATCCGCTGCTGTCGTTCTATCATCTGGCCTATGGCTCTTTTAGCATATTAATTAGCCTGTACACCATCACCAGTTTTAGTTTGACATTGCCAAGACCTGCTCTCCCCACACTTTCACGTCACAGTTGTCAGGCAAAACACCCGGGCTTTTTTACCAAATGGGGGCAGCACGGTGGCGCAGTGGTTAGCACTGCTGCCTCACAGTTAGAATACCATCTGGAAGGCCTGGGTTCGATTCCACCTTGGCCCAGGCCTCTCCCTCTCTCTGTGTGGAGTTTGCATGTTCTCCCCGTGCTTGCGTGGGTTTCCTCCGGGTACTCCGGTTTCCTCCCACATTCCAAAGACATGCACTTACTGGGGTTAGGTTAATTGGCTAATCTAAATTGCCCATAGGTGTGACTGAGTGCGTGAATGTGAGTGTGAAAGGTTGTCTGTCATTCCGTGTTGGCCCTGCAACAGGCTGGCGACCTGTTCAGGGTGTACCCTGCCTCTCGCCCTATAACAACTGGGATAGGCTCCAGCCCCCCCGCGACCCTTAACAGGATGTGCGGAAGCGAATGGATGGATGGATGGAACAAAAATTAACTTCAAGCGTTGTTAGAGTAAGTGTCAAGCTTTTCACAACAGAAAAGAAACTATGTAGGAAAAAAAGTATGTTAGAAGCAGTCAGAAAAAAAGTCATTTTTGTTTTAGCTGCAAGGCTTTAATATTCCTCTTGTGCTGGTGAGCTACATGGCATGGTCCTTACCATGCACTGTGGGCTGGATTTTTTTTTTTAGATAATGCTTTGAAAGGGAAACTGGAAGAGGTCTGAAGTCACTGTACTCAGAAACTGCAAGGACAACACAGTTGGACATTTAAGACTTCACAGATTAACAACTGTCATTATACCATCATGGCATTTTAGATACAGTACCAACATGCTGATGGTGACCACGCAATTTCTTACTGTCTTAGTTTAGCATTTCAGCGTGCTAACATTTACCAATCGGCATTAAAGCAAAGACACAGTGAAGTGGTTTCAGTGAATACATTACAGATGAGGCTAGTCTTTAGTTTTGTGGATTTCTTATCAAAATTATGCAAACTGAAATTTTGACAGGTTGCATCAAAAAAAAAAAAAAAAAAAAAGTACTGTATTCCTCATTCAGTGCATCAAATATATGTCAGCTTAGCAGCCAGATTTCCAGAAATATATAAAACCTTCAAGACATTTATTCACAAACAAAACTTTAAATCTGGAGGAACGGTCACAGCCAGAGAAGAATTTGCTGAGCAGGAATCTGATGGTGGTGGTAGAGGAAAAGTGAGGGCATCACTATGAATTACTTTAAGAGTTTTATGGCAATCCCTGCAAGAGGTTTTTGAGATATTTGTAACAGAACATGCCGGCACCGCACACAATATTAAGACACGAGTCAGATGGAATACAGTTGTTTTTCCATTTTAATTCATAGAAATAACTAATTGATATAAAATGTTAAAGAAATTAAAAAAAAATGCTGAAGTTTGACTTCAGTTACTTTGACAATGCACGCATTAGACAACAATGCACGCGTTAAGACAATATACAGGCTTTACAGGCTTACTTACAGGCCTCTGGAGGAATAGAGTTCAGCATCGTCTAGCAGATATTGTATTTGTTCATTTAGCATATGTCTCTGTAAAGCTGAAGAAACAAAACAAGATAAACATAAGTCAATGTAAAGTTAATGATGGTATACAAAAGGTTTGCAACAGAGCATCTTTAGTTGGACGATATCAGGAAAAAGGATGGTGCCACTGACATGACTGTACAACTAAATGTTACAGAACTGGAAAAAAATAATCCCAACAAACCTGTTCTAACAGCACTGTAAACAGTGGTATAGAACACAAAGTGAGGTCTAACACACCTTGACATGTTCACTGTTTTAGAAAGTATGCTGATGGAATAGGCAAGTTCAGTTTGCAAGTTGACATCTTTTCCAAATGGATCCACCATAATGCAAAAGAACAATGCAGTACAATAAAGAAATGACCATGTTCAGACGTTTTTTTTCAAGCTAAAAAAAACTGTTTAAAAACAAAATCTGCACTTCTAAAAACAAGCAACCCTACTCAAATGCCCATGTAAGTTTCTTCCTTGAAGAATATTTCTAATGGTCAAGTTCCTATGATAAAAGTTGAAATAGATATTTTCCCATTTCTTAGACCACTGGCAGTCTCAGAAATGCCTGGTAAGCCATCTTTGGATGCCAAAATATGTCCCGCAAGTGTTTTAAAATAAATATAGGTCTGTGCCACTATAAGGGCACTGAAATCATTGAGTCTTTTGTCTTGTGAGATTTCTCTAAGGTGGTCCATCCTCCAGATGTCTTCAGTGGCCCTTAGTACATGTCTGCCTCTTCTTCCCAAGGAAGCCTCAAATGTCTGTTTTTATTTTATCCAAAGAGTTGTCGATCTTTGTGAGAGTCTTTTTGATGCGCAGTGCTGTTAATCTGGCTGATGGATTCTGGTACCAGCACTCCTTCATGAGTTTAGCCATGGAGGTTAAAGTCTAAAAATAAGGGAGAATAAAAATCGATCAATGTGCCCGAAGTAAACACTATAATATTTCATTTCTACAAGCTCAAGACATGATTTTTGTATTACAGAAAAAAAGTAACTACTTACTGGGTCTGAAAACCATCTGTTTGGGATGTTGGGCCTCTGCTGATCCACACACACAACTTTCCTCATATCCTCAAAACTGGGATCATTTGGGACCACATCATGAAAAGGGGGCTTGTAGTCCTCTACAATTCCTACATGAAGAGCAGAGAAATGGCACCGTTTAGGAGTGTACAGTACATAAACACATCTTATAACGATGGAGATGACTGACATTTAAAATCAGATATATAAAGATGTTGATGCATAGTTTTTAAGATACTGAGTGACTTTTTTCATAAAGTCACTCAGTATCTTAAATGCTTCTGAAAGCCGCCTTCCTACCCTAATGTGATAAACCTATTTAACGGTGAACATAAGAAGTGGGTTTTTATTTCACATAAATAAGTGCAGATGCTTCTGAATAGACAGATTTATCAAGGACAAGTCTTTCCATCAATATAAAAAGCTTTTACTCAGTTCAGGCTGAAGCAATGATTTGTTTCATTTCTGAAGAAAGGCCTGACTGCAGCCATATCAATGCAATATGTTTGCAAACAGTACAAATATGCCAGCCCAATTTTCTGATCACCAACACAGCAGCTGTTCTTTTTATAGTTAATGTTATCTCGAGCACACACGCACGCACACACACATCTAACAGATGGCCTTGTGACTTAGTGATGTAATCAAGACAGGTCAGTACTGAATCCAGCAGGACAATGTTGTGTAAAACATGTACTGACCATTACTGACTGTCCTCCTGGCAATCTCCCACAGGACAAGGCCCAAGGCCCAGATATCCACTCTCTTGTAGGACTCGAAGCAGTCCGTCTGGATGGAGTCATCAAGCACTTCAGGGGCCATGTAGCGCTTTGTTCCAACTTTAGGGTTGTTCCCCACATCTAACTCATTTGTGTCTTGAAAATGCATGACCGCCAGACCTTAAATGGAAACAAAAAATTTAAAACTTTATACAAATACTCAAATGAACTATTTGAAACAGTTTATTACTAAATATTTCAAATTACGTCATCATCCAAGAGAGGCAACAATAAACAATGCAGATACTTGAGTGGAAGGAGGCTAAGTTTTGAGACACTCATCTTTTAAATCAGTTAATCAAAAGACTTTTCGGTCCTGTTCCCCGAGACAGGATGTACTCCAACACAACAACAACTCGCTTAGGAGACAAACAGCAGCTACCATGTTTCTAAGGACAGCAAAATGCGTCATTCAGAGCAGCATTTATTAAATCGAGCCTGTAAACATGTCAAGCCTGTCGCCAGGTTATGGCCTGTACCTGAATTAGATATTATTCAAGCATCTGAGAATGGAACATTGATGTATTAGATAAAGTGGTCCAAGGTCCTCAAAATGTGTTTTTGGTTAAGGGCAGAATCATACACTTGGAAGTGGTTATTTATTTCCTAAATAACAAATATGGCTGAGCAGATAGGGCCTCACACACAGCTTTGTAGACAGCGGTCTACATGTTGCGAGGGGGCAGAGCCAAAATAAATATGTGGAATGATGGGTCCGTGGGTCTGTGTCCTGTTCGTTCGTTATTCAACCAACCCAGGAGAAGACAGAAGTTAGAACATACAAAGAGCTGAAGTGAAACCGAGTGATAAAAACAATGAAGGGGTGTGCTGCTATAGCTCATATGGTTGACCAGGCTACCCATATGCCAAAGACTATGCCCTCAGTATTCTCACCTAGGTCAGCAATGCTGCACTGGCCATTCTTTTTCACCAATATGTTTTTGCTCTTCAGGTCTCGGTGGGCAATGGCTGGCTTGCCCTGAGTACCGAAGATCTCGACATGCAAGTGCGCTAGACCACTCGCAATGGAGAGCGACATGCGGAGGCAGCTGGTTGCGTCGAGGGTGTTGAGCTGAAGGTAATCGTACAAAGAGCCCATCTCGTGAAAGTGAGTGATGAGCCACAGCTGAGTGCTGGAGTTCCTCGAAGTCATGTCTGAAGCGATGAAGCCTACGTTGAGACATTAAATGTTGTTGATCAACACAAATGTAAAATAACGTGAAACCAATGAGACACTACAATACAATAAATATTGACAAGTTAGTTAGCTAGGCACTGATTTTAATATAAACTATCTTTAGACAACATACTGCCCGTGCGGTTCGAACACTCTACTCCTTGTCATGCATCCCGGGTTGTGCCTACAGCCAGGTACACGCAGCCTGATGTTATGTTAACGCTAATGGTTGTTGTGTCCTTCAGTGCATATTACAGTTTGCTAAACCTGATCATGTATTAAAAGGTTACATACCCAAGATATTTTCATGTCTCAGCAGTACAGTGTTGTAGATTTCAGTCTCTCTGAACCAAGACTTTTCATCTCGAGAGGAGAAAATTTTAACTGCAACATTCTCTCCCTGCCATTGGCCCCTCCACACTTCACCATAACGCCCTTTACCTGGCAAGTAAAAATAAAAAAATTTTCAAAATTATGAAGCAGTAGACACATGCACACACTTCTCAAGAACACAGTTTCTTCATAGAACAGTCGACATGTTTTGTCTGGAAGACTGTCACAAACAGGGAAACGGTGGCCAAAATCAAGGTAAATGAAGCCTTAAGTTTATGTTAATACACACTTTTTGTTCTTAAATACTATGAGCACACTTGGTGGGCTCTATTATGTGAAACATTTACACTTGCATTGATCTATTATTTGCTGCAACAATGAAAATTCATCAATTCATTTCTCATATCATAAATATCTCTGCAGCTTTTTAAGAGAACCTTTTTAGTTCATCGAGACACTGAATTGCTAGTTAATAGAGAGTAATATTTAGCTGCAAAGACAATTATCTGTCAAAAAGATAGGACAAGCAAGATAAGGTAAAGAGAAAGTGAACTATGTAAATTAAATTTATCAGAAGGGCAGAAAACAGTGTTGTATGAATGCTAATGTAACTGTATTTTCTTAAGGTCCATCTGTATTAGTAGCCATAACTTTGTAGGCTGGTGTTTACTGTTAAAGTCAGCTTTTTATTGATTGATTCTATACTCTCCTCCAGTGGCTAAAATCAATTCATGTAGCCCCAATTGTAATAAAATTTGGTTTAAAGGAGTGATGAAGCGTGAGGCATGACCTCATTTCAACACTGGTGACTTTCAATACAAGTACCTTTTCATACAAACACATTGCCACAATGTGTTTGTATGAAAATATGCTCACACTTGCCAGTATTTTCACTGACACTTATCATAAAACAATCTCAAGACTGAATTGCAATTTGGCTCAGGGGACTTCACTGCTGAGCTGTTTCACATTCACTCTGGCTTAGTTTCGGGATATGCTCACAATACTCGCCTATTTTGCAACCAATTTCTTTTTTTTTTTTTTTTAATTCTCTCACTGATTTATTTCAAGATTTGCAAGTTCTTGAATTTCATGTTTTGAATGCTTACACAGAACTTACAAGCTACAAGCTGAACCAGGAACTCTGATTTGAAGGGTTATCAGATAGCAAGATACCCAATGAAAGGTTATAAATTATCAGCCAATAATCAGCTCATACCTTAATGTATATCAAACGCGATATTCCAAAATACCGTAAAAATCTGCTATACACCCATCAACCACAAAATGAAACCACAGGACCTATGCATGTGTCCTGTGCTGTTGTGCAATGGGACATTGAAAATATATCTTCTGGGTCCTGTTGGCTGCAAAATGGAGCCTCTGATAAATATTGCTTGATAGATGCTCCACTGTACTGAGTTCTGGGGAGTTTAGAAGCAGGGGCAGCACTTCGGACTCCGTCGGTTTCTGAAGTTTAAACTGTATTCTGATGCAAATTATTCTGCTGGAGGAGGATGCTGCTTTTGGAGAGTGTTGATTCCCTATTGGGGGTGGTCAAGAACAATATTTAAGTGGGTGGTACGTGTCAAAATAACATCCAAATGAATGCCAGGAACTGTGGTTTCCTAGCAAAATGTTGACAAGACGATAAATGTTATATACTTCCACCCATCAGTGCTTTTAATGTTGTGGCTGGTCAGCATATATACACTCAATATACATGGCTGTATAAGTTTGTCCTTATACAGCCATTTATATGGCCAGAACTGTAAAGCTGCTCCTATGCTTAATTTGAGACCAGGACCATCCCCATACAGATGAAATATACAAAACGTTTTTTTGACACAGGACCTTCTCTCTGCTCAGTTTCAGTGTCACCTTAAAATGAAGGAGGAGGCTGAACTCCCCCACCCCCCACCCCAACTGTGCTATTGCAAATATGAATGCAGTCTTTGAAAGAACACCTACCCACACACTCATTGAGTGTGATTTGTCGTGCAACAGTTCTCTGAACAAGGAAAGGGAGTCCTGAGCCACTTCCTGAAGTGCAGGAATGATCCAGCAAATCCTGGAAAAGAGAAAACCATTTTTTTTTTTAATTTAAAAAAAAGAGCTTATGCATTTGTTTGTGTCTGTGGATATATTTACATCTGAGCTTCCTGAATGAAAAGCTTCCCAAAAGAATCCCGTGGCTCAAGCCTAAAAATGATGAAATATGGAGCATCTGGGACTCCGATGGAGATTAATACAAGCAGCCTGTCTTTGATGTGGCACCCACATGGGATGGAGGGGGCCAAGCTGTGTGTACCAAGATAATGTGTGTGGGTGTGTGTGTGTGTGTGTGTTTCTGTGCTAGTGGTGCAGAGTGCCCCCTGCTGAGTAAATAACAGAAGTACCACCCCCTCCCTGGTGACTGGTGTGGGTGCTGAAGATTTTATCTAATCCAAGGGCCAGACTCCAAAACAGGCGCAATGCTGCTAAGCCTTTTATTTTTATCTCATCTGTAAGACGTGCAGCATCCCAGTGCTAACACAGGAGGGCAGTGCACAGCAACAGAGTCAGCAGCTGCTGAGCAAAACAAATGACTAACTGGGAGGGGAGAAGGAGAATGAGGATTGAAAATAGAGGAGAGTGATGCCTCAGATAAACAAATGCATAATGCAAGAGCTGCCTGGGACACAATATGGAATCAACACACATGCAAGGCGAGGGCCATAAAAATGAATGATGAGTTACTCTGCAGAGAGTTTAAATCCTTCTCTTTGGTGCCGGATTGTTTTTAGGAGTGCATCTTTGGGCCGGGCTATTAAGCAGCAGAATGTGATCAGAACGTTGCAATCTCATCATAATCAGAGGGGAAGTCTAGGCAGCAGCTACTGAGGGACAAACACTTTTCACAAGCAACACCGTTGTTCATAATAACCTTTTTTTTTTTGGTACTGCAAAGCACTTTTTAATCAGGCTGAAGCAAACATTCTATGGCCTCCATATTTAGGCCCTTCATTTCCAAGTATACTGAAGGACAATGGTCAAGGACTGACTCTGTATTGTGTCTTGACACACACACACACACACACACACACACACACACACACACACACACACACACACACAACACACACACACACACACACACACACACACAAAAAACCTTTTAATAGTGGGAAACATTACTTGCAAATTTCATAATTAAAAATGAATCAGATAATCTGGAGTTTGAAAAGTTTAGACCATAAGCTTATACATGCTTATCAAAAGAGAACAACTCTTGAAAGATTACTGAATGACAAAATGGACGGTAACAACCAAGTATTTTGCTAAGGCAGCAATTGGACACTGAGCAGTTTATGCTGAACATGATTACACAGTGTGTGAGCCAATGAATGTGTTGGGTTGTCTTTCAGACTAAATGCTAACCGCAGGACTCCACCTAAATTCTGGATCAGTTTAACGGGCTTCAAAACCACAGAAAACTTAAAACCCATGCATGAGTGGAGAGAAAAGAAACAGCAAAAGACATTCCTCTAACAGACTGGGGGGAAAAAAGCTGGGAGGAGCAATGCCACCACCCACACATTTCATACATTAGCATCAAGTGTACACTGCTTTAATCTTTCTTTACTCAACAAACAAGCAACAAAAGGCTCTTAAACGTAAGGAGAAAAAGTTCAGTGCAACAGTCTGCATGGTTTAATTTAACCATATTTTGAGACAGATGTTGCACAAGTTGACCCAACCGACTAGCACACCAAGGCTGAGATTACACTCACTTGTAGACATGCATGTAGACAGCTGTGGACGCCACAGATGAGTTGTCGTTCCCACTTTTTTCCATGCCCACTAGACATTCATACAGAGCCTTACTTCTGTTCTCTGATAAGTAAATTTATATCACTATGCTACGTTTAGGCACAATCGAGCTATAATTTAAATCAAATTACTAAAAATATGAGTACTTTTTAAATGAAAAGCAAACTTTGTGGAGTTTTTCCAGGTTTAAGTCATCCCAGGAGAAGGAGACTTTAATTACGGTGCCACAGCATGATGGTTTGATCACAAGACTGAATGCTGTTTATAATGTTGACATGGCTCTTATCTTTCAAATAGTGGAAATGTGTACAAAGAGAAGGTAAATGTCCCTACTAATCCAACAGTGTTTAGAAATCATCACTGGAACCCCTCAAGGTAACACAACACATAATTAGAGAATAGGATTCATATCTCTGTCATTGGAGCACACATTTCCACAGCAATGTGTCCAATGTGTGACTTTACCTGTAGTCTCTGTGATCCATGAGTCACTGCATCACCCTTTTTTTTTTTTAAATATTAAATATGCTACCTTCTTAATACAAAGTTGTTTTTTTCTTTTCAAAACAATGCTAACAGCTTGCTTTGTTCACAACAGTCTTGATAGTCTTGCAAGAAACTGTACATCATACCTGGCATCTTACAAAGGGAAAGTAATGGATGCAAATAAAAGACTGGAATTTGATTAGGCTTTATATCAAACAAACTAGTGCATTAAACTATGCCTTGAGCTGCTAATAATATTGATTTTTCAGATGCTGTATGAAGGTAGCCACCTTCGTGCCATCAGCTACTCACCGCCAGAGTGCTCTCCCCCACGTTAGAAGCTATAAGCCCGTCAATAGTTCCATATTCAGCATCTCGTGAGGTTAGTCTCTCCATTTGGTTGTGGTGGATCCTTCTGAACACCAGGATAGCAACAGCCGAGAGGAAGATGAGAACAATGATGGGTGCCATGATGACAATAGCTAGTGTGGTCAAACTGTAGCTGGATCGTTCATCAGCTGTTAAGGAAAGAAAATTTACAGTGTTACTATCAGGTCATCATTTTGGATATTATTAGAACACAAAGTTTACATTTTAAAGATTAAATCTAGCTTATATTGGTCTGGAGTTGGTCTAGGTTGCTTGCAGTAAATCACACTACAGCGAGTTCATTAAACTTCAGAATCAGATCCAATAAGGGAGCGGTCTTGGACCACACATGATGTGGCTTCAACCATACACAAATCACAGGATTGCAGCACTCTGCAGGTCTTCTGAAGAAACAAGTTGCAGTGGGTGTGAGGGTGCACAGAATATGCACACACAGGAGCATTCACTCATATGCCCACATAGTGGATCTCATCAAGTCAGCAGAGGCCATCCTGAGGAACCTGAACACCATTCACACTTTCCAACATTCCAAGGGAAAGACTGCTCAGCTCTGATTCCAGCATAGACAATGATCCCCTTTTCTCAACTTGCATAATGAACTCCTTCTTCCAAATACATATAACTAGCAACACTTTCTAGGGGTTCACTATGTTTGAATCAAGCGCACAGATGGGGAAATGCATTTAGCTGCAAAATGTCACATATACACACATACACACATATATATATATATATATATATATACACATATATATAATATAACATATATATATATACACATATATATATATATATATATATATATATATATATATATATATATATTATATATATATATATATTATATATTATATTATATATATAATATATAATATATAATATATATCTATAATATATATTATATATATATATATATATATATATATATATATACTCTATTCTCTAATCTTATATATATATTATATATATTATCTATATATATATATTTGCAGCTAAATGCATATATATAAAATGCATAATATATATATATATATATATATATATCTATATATATATATATATATATATATATATCTCTAAAACAAGACCATCAATGATGGGAATATCCTCCCACAGTTAATGAGATTATAAAATAAATGTAGATGTCAGGATAACATTACAGCCCCATTTCATAATAGAAAAACCTCCAGCAGATATCTTATTACCTTCTGCAAAACTATTTTGCCCTAATTTGGAGGCCTTGCCCAAACTAAACTTTGATGATCCAAATACTTTAGTTACCCCTGGGTTAGTAAAGATATAATGCATATTCCAGCAAAATATGTTTTCAATATTAACAATACTCTTTAGATCAAATCAATTTAAAGCATGCTGTATGAGACTGACATTCTGTGATGAGCATTTCTACAAATACTTTTTGTTAACCACA